>NC_081182.1:105874717-106013460 GCF_029867415.1 Vicia villosa
TTCTTCAATATAAAACAAAGGGAAATTTTCTTAATTCACATGATATACAATAAAATGTCATATATATTTCCGTCACTATTATAAATAAATTTTAATTTTTTATTCATTCATCAATTAATATATTTAAACTATATTCAAATTAGATATATTAAATTATTGAATTAATCAAACAAAATTAAATTTTACTTATAATTATAATAGTGATCGGGAGTGGAGAGTTTATAAGGTTAGAGTCACTATAAATTTTACTTATAATTATATTTATATTATGCATTAATGTAAACAAATTGATGATATTTATAAATCAACAACTTTAAAAAAAAAATTATCATCTCTAATAGGTGAAATTCCAACCACTAAACTACTTTAAAAAATTGTAAAATAATTAAAAACAATATAAGTTATTAGATATGTGTAAATTGTCGGTCTATGGTCGATCTCTCTAACGGCAACATTTATTATATTTATGCATTAATGTAAACAAATTATTGATATTTATAAATCAACAACTTTTTAAAAAATAAAACTTCAACTATTAAATAATCAATACTCCATCAAAAATGGAATATAATCTAAAAGAATAAGAGAAGAATTAAAAACACCAAATGTATATTGATTTTTCCGAGCAGAACAGGTGGCCAGCAACGGTGAAGCTTGAATTCCGGGATGGTTGAGAGAAAAAAGGTGGTTGTACCTGCAAGACACTCTGATGCCAAAGTAAGTGTTTGGACAACAAGGTACAACAGAAAAGTGAGAGATTTTGAGTAAGAAAGTGATTACCTTGCCCTCTAGGGTTAGAGGGCTATTTATAGGGAAGTTCTATGAAAAAGGACTCCATCTTTTGAGGACCCATGTGAGGCGTTAGGCCTGGAAACGCGGATAACTAGCCGTTGCCGAGCACGAGGCTTCAGCGTGCTCGGTTATGCGTTGTTTTTTCCCGGAGCAGGCCAGGAAAAGCTGCCGCGTGTATGGACCAGAATGCCTCGGGCCAAAGAGTGGATTGGCCCAATTAGGATAATTGGGCCGGTCCAGAATAGGAGCCCCCCAAGATGTTGCTTCCGGCAGTGGGAGTGATGACTTTAAGGAAGTTAGGCAGAGGAGCTCTGCCGGGGAGGCGGACTTGGTGCCTCCGGTCGGGTCAAGAAAACTCGGGGAGAGGGACGGTCAGGCCGGGAGCTAGGAGGCGTGTCGCTTGGGAGTTAGAATTTTAGGATACGTGTCGCATTTAATGCGTGATGATGACTAGTCTAACCGTAGGCTCCTAGGGTTAATGATGACCCTTCCATTCCCAGAGGTCACGTGCGGCGCGCGTGACGTCTCATAGGCACCTATAAATACTTTGAACTGTCTTCTTTTTTAAACTTTTTAAATTCGTTCCCTGTGCTTTCTTCTCCCGTTACCGACCACGCCTTCTGCCGTGACGTTTCATCAACAACAGTCGTCTTCTTCATCAAAATCTCAATCGTAAGTTCAGGCTTTTGTTTTGTTCTCTATTTTTCCTTTTGACTGTCTAGAGATGTATGGAATGTGGTTAGGGTAGGTTTGTAGCGTGACTTTAGATGTAAGTTCAGTGGTTTGTTGGTGGTAGACGGTGGAGAAGACTGGTTTCTCCGCCGTTGACGGTTCCGAAGCGTTAGGCTGTTTGCTGTGAATTTAGTTTCTGCTTCATTGGTTATTTTTAGGGACTCCGTGTTTCCCTTAGTGCGTTTTCAAGTCTGTTTTTGGAAGTGTTGTCCTAGGGGCAGTGTGTATCTTTAGCCGGGGTTAACGTGAACGGCATTTGGATCGACGACCGACTCTTCGGGGAAGGGCAGGTCGGGGATCTTTTGTCCTTTGATCGTTTGTGCGTCCTTTCACTTTGAAAAGTGGTGGAAGGGTGGATTTGATTGTAATTCACTATTCTCCCCTGCTTTTCAGGTTAATATGGCCGATCAAGGACGTCCTTCAACTTCGGGCTCGTCGTCAGCGACGCCCCTGGCCCAACGAGAGATGTCCCCGGACTCATGGATGCTGAAGGAGGCGGCCGAGATCAAGAGTCATTTCGTCGAGGACCTATCGTATATTTTCTTGGAGATCGAGGGCCATGTGGATCCCGAGGGGGGGGGTGTGAATAAGAATGGGTGGTCTGTAATTGTCCCCAGGGAAAAAGACCGGGTGTGTGACGTGTATGCCCCTGACCTAATTCCCATGTACGAGGTGGTGTTTCGAGAGATGGGTTTCCAGGTACCTTTTACTGATTTCCAGATTGCTGTGTTCAATCACTTGAAAGTGGCGTCCGGTCAGCTTCACCCTAATGCGATTGCTTTCATCCGGGCGTTCGAGCTGACTTGCTCGTATTTAAAGATAGCGGCGACTATTCCGTTATTTTTCTATTTCTTTTGTGTGCAACGAAAGGTTGCCAATGGTCAATTCGGCTGGGTGTCCCTAAACAGACGAAGAAGATCTTCAAGTCCAATTCTGACTCCCTGAAGAATTATAAAACGCGTTTCTACCTTATCTGCCCTCAGTCTAAGGAGGCTCGCGATTCTCTTTTCTCTCGGGAGCCAGCATTGGATGTGCACGGTCGTCTGGTCCTCAATGATATAGGGGAGTCTGTCACTGCCCGAAAATCGAAGTTCAGATTTTTCTGGTCGCGGGACCATTTTGCTTACGGCACCGACCAATATATCACTAGGGTAGGGGATCTAGATGTAGACGGTCTGAATGATTTCGCCGTTCATCAGGGATTTATGCGGGGCCTCCCTCTGGTCGCGAAGTTGGATCAATCGGGGAAGCCCGTAGTTGATGATGGCGGGGAGCCTGTTTTGGAGCCCCGTCTTATTAACATCAAAGACCTGCTGGCGAGTGGGACGAACGAGGGTGCCTTTGCTTACCTTGGTATCTGCCTGTTACTATTTTTACTTTTTATGTGTGTACTCTGTCCGTTATGACGAGCTGACTTTTATGTGTGTTTCTTTGTCAGGATCTATGGATCGGGCGCGTCACGACAGGATGCTTAAGCATGCGGGCAAGACTAAGGTGGTGATTAAGAATAGTGCTGGTCATCGGCTGGCAGTTATGCAAAGTACCCCAGCGACTGGTTCTGGCACTTCCTCCTCCTCCCCAGTGGCTGTTGGATCTCCCCTTCGTGCTTCTGACCAAGGGAATTCTCTGAGACCTGCTATCGTCCATCCTTCCTCCCTGCGTCAGCAGCCAGATCCGGACGCTCTAGTCCGTCTGATCCAAAATTTGTATGAAATACATTTCACTTTCTAATTATACTTTAATTCATTTGTTATTTATATTTGAGTTTAGAATAATACTATTACAAATAATTAAAAAATAATTAAAGAAGAATTAAAAAAAATCAAATGTATTTGATCCAAAATTTGTATGAAATACATTTGACTTTCTAATTATATTTTAATTTATTTGTTATTTATATTTAATTTTAGAATAATACTATTATAAAATTATCTTTATCGGTCATTATTGAGTTTATAATTATCATAAATATAAATTAAAATATATGATTTTATTTATATAAAATTAGAATATTTAAAAAGATAAAAAAAATTGGGGCCCAAGATCAAAATCTTAAAGCAAATTAAAAACAATTCAAATCATAGTCAAAAAGACTTTAAAAAAACTCAAAAAAAATGTTGAGCCTTGAGATAAAAACAGAAAAATATGAGACCAAAGCTAACTCTGTAAAAATGGAAAGAGATATTTATGTTGGGACAATTTTTTTTACTAATGTGGCCCTCTTTATAAAAAAGAGAATATTTTCTAAGATTGTCATAAGAATAATGGAATAATATTACGTGTTCAATTTAAAAATAATTAGATGTTATTCAATGACACTTATGATAATGATGAACCATCCGAAGAGAATGTGGAAGTTTTAAATATTGAGGTGAATTAGAAAACTCAAAGAACAACAAATATTATAAGAAAGCTCCAAAATGTGATCTGGACAATGACTGTGAGGTGACTAAGGCCAGGAGATTAAAAGAATTCATGATGTAAAAATTGAAGATGATTGATTAGGTGAATTTTATCTTGTTCTACCACATTTTTAGGAACTAATTCCTACTGTACCACACATTTCAATACTATTACTCAATATATCATTAAAAAAATGTTATTGCTATAGAACTTCCGTCAATTGGAAGGGCGGAGGTGTGTAACTTTTTTCCGCCAATTGAATTGGGCAGATGTGTTCAAAAAAAAAGGCTCCGTCCAATGCTCTTGCAGGAACCTTTAAAACGTTTTTTTTTAAACTAAATTTTGAATTTGATATTGAGTTGAATTTTTGTTATTAATATTATAAATAAAAATATAGAAAATTTTTTGTCTCCAGCTTCCAGCTTCCGTAGATGAATCTCCGGAAGCACCCCATATTTTGAAAAAATTTGTCTCCTTCCATGGATGCATCCACGGAAGCGTAATATACTAGTATATATTGGGAGAAAATACACATGAAATCAGTTCAGGAATTATTCTGTAGATGCATCTACGGAATGCTCTTAGCGCCACATTCTTCCGTAAATGCATCTACGGAAGTGTCTGATATAGTTTGAACCAGCATGATCACTCCCTCCATTGTTTCATTTCTCCAAACACTACATACTCCACACCCTAAAAATCCTACTTCATCAATACCTTATATCACTCCAAGACTCAAACTTTTTGGTGCAACAAATCAAAGGGAGCTAGAAGAGTATGAATTTCAGGTAAATAATCACTTTCAACCACTACATTGTTCACATTATCAATCATTTTCTGTGCAGGAATGAAACGTAGCTTCCGTAGATGGATCTACGGAACGTGTTGAGGAAGAACACTTCTGTAGATGAATATACGGAATAGTCCCTGCAAGTTTTTTTCTAACATTTTGTAATTCTGTGTGATTTTTGGCAAAATAGGTATGGTGCACCCGGATAATATTTCAAGTAAATTAGCTTCTTTAGTCGATGTTAGTGCGAGTATCGATGAGGTGGTCACAAATATGGTAGATGTCGGAGGTGACTTTATTAGCAAGCACGACTTTGATGATCGTGAAAGCATGCTAACATGGATTCGTTGGGAAGCAGTTAACCTTGGATTTGGTGTGGTAATCGGAAGATCAGATAATGGTACCGCAAGAAGAAACCCGTTTGTTACAATGTTGTGCGAAAGAAGCGGGAAATACAGTCCTTCTCTAAAGAAGTTTTAAAAAGACGACACCGGTACTAGAAAATGCGAGTGTCCATTTAAAATCCGTTGTTATGTGTTGGCTAGAAAGAAGTGGAGAAGCTCTGTTATTTGTGGTTTCCATAACCATGAATTGTGCGCAAAATTACAAGGCTACCCTATAGCATGTCGGCTCAATCCGGTTGAGAAGGCATTTATTAAAGACATGTTCTTGAATTTTGTCCAACTAAAAAATATACTTGCCACATTGAAAAGGAAGGAACCCGGCAACATATCAAACATAAGGCAAGTGTATAATCAACGACACCGCCATAATAAGGCGAGTAGGGGTGATAGGAACGAGATGCAACAATTGTTGAAAATGTTGGATGATAACAAATATGTGTCGCGGTACAGAAATTACGATGATGAGGTTACGGTCCGAGATATTTTTTGGACTCATCAGGATTCAATAAAGTTTTTCAACATTTTCTCGACGGTTCTCCTTCTTGATTCTATCTACAAGACCAACAAGTATCGACTTCCATTATTTGAGATGGTCGGTGTAACATCTACCGAGAAGAATTTTTCCGTTGGATTTTCTTTTTTGGAGTGTGAAAAAGAAGATAATTTTAGGTGGGCATTGGAGGTGTGTTGGTCACTTTCGGACCATATCGGCTTTGCTTGGTAAGGGAGAGGATGCCCATGAGCTTGTCCTTCATGATCTTATCAAAGAATTGGTGAACCATAAAGACTCGTACACGCGGATATTTGGAGACGAAACCAAATTTGAATTGGTAAACGAGGCTCTTGTTCCAGGGGGTGGCGCTTACACATCGGTTTCGCATTGGATGAGATTCCCAGACATGGGGCATCTTATTGCATCCGCATATGACATCGTATGCATTGACTTGACGCATTACGGTTTTTCGGAATCCTTTTTTCCGCTCTGCACGACACCTCCTACAAATCCAATTGACTGTATTATGTGTTAGATGGCTCGCCAAATCGCGTCATTTTGTACAAGTTTACTTGAAACTGATAAGTGCCAAAATGTAGTTATTTTGTGTATGTAAATAGTGTCACTTATCGATACTTTTTGTTAATATCGTTTGAATAATTCCTCGTTTTGTGTATATTTGTATCGTTGTGTTTTAATACGTTTTTATGTAAATATGTACCATTTGATAGTTTGTTGTCTTTTTGTAGGTATTTTTGCGTTTCGGAGCCTCGAGGAATAAAGTGTCGAAGATATGGCTGCATACGAGTTTTGAATCCATACCGTTGTTGTTCAAGTGTAGCTCGCGTCGCGCGCTGAAGGTTAAAAAGAAATAATCCAGGCAGAGTCTAGGGCACGTCGCGCGCTATATAGCTTGCGTCGCGCGCTAGGGCGGTTTAGTACATTTTAGTTAGAGGGCGCGTCGCGCGCTCTGCGATTTCAGTTTTTGTATAAATAGCTTAGACAGATTTTTCTAGGGTTTTTATCACCCATTTCCCCCTTGGAGTGGCTCTGATCCGTTTTTGGTAGTTTAGAGGTTTAGGAAACACCATTGGATGCTACATCATGTGGATTGATCATGGATTTGTCTCGATTTCATTGTGACGGTGAGATTTTTCCGGTTCATCTTCTTTCTTCCCTATGTTTCATTTCAATGGTGGGTTTGTATGTATATTTCTACTCTTATTGTATGTATATTTGTCGATCTTGGAATCATTTATATATTCGCTTTATAAATCATCATTGTTGTTATTCTTGATCTTTTTGCTTAAATGCTCTAGATTTGTGTTGTTTTAGAAATAGACATCATAGATCTTGACTAGGAACGATAACTGTTAGTTTCTAGATTTCAGAAATGGATTCAGGGCTAGTAACCGTAATGGGTATCGAATTTAATGCCTCTGTGTTGTTTGTGTCGGTTGAGAGATCGCTGATGTGAATAGTACGATTGAGCTTTCGTCGATGTTTCAGACATGGACACTGATGTGGCGTCTCGATAGATGCCTGGTGATTTTGATGCGTATTGTGAGTGTGTTGCGATAAGATCTTCCGATTTAAGTATTAGACGGGTAGAACGAAATGCAATTCCATAACTATTTCTTTTAGACTATTAAGAATGTTTAATTGCTTTATTTACTTTTCCCACATTTACCTTTCCGCACCCAAATCATGAAACTTAGAACGCAAGATAGTCGAACGGCAGTTCTTCTCACCAATCTCTGTGGACACGATAAATTCCCGGATAAGTACTTCCAAAACTTTTATTGCTTTCCGCTTCACCGCTCTAACAAAATGGCGCCATTGCCGGGGACTGGTCGAGATTAATCGCATTGCGATGGTTTCATGTTTTAAGTTTCATATATATGTCCATATCGTATATTTTGTGCATAGACGCATACTTGTATAGTTATACGTGTGTCGTTTTGTTTGGTGAACTTACTAAACAAGTTGAACTCGGATTAGCTCTTAAATTACATATCTTCACTTTTCAACTTGTTTAGTCAATTTCACCATTCCGTTGTAAATTGGTGTTTCTACACATAGTTGTATATACTTTTGCTTTTGATTCGTTTGTTAAGTGTTTGGGCAGGATGTTTTCTTTAGGTGGCGTTTGAGGCGAAAGCATTGGCGTACCGCGAGGAAGTTTCTTACCATTCGCGAGACAATAAAAGGCGTCGAGCTAACGACGTAAAACAAGCGCTTGTTGGGAAGCACCCCAACGATTTTATATTTCTGTTTATCTGTAAATGAGTAGTGTAGGTGTTAAGTGGCGGCGCATTGGAAATTCTGGTCTTTTTAGACTGGTTCTATTTTTCTGGTGTAGCACGCATCGCGCGCTCAGGGTCGTGTCGCGCGCTGTGTTACTTTTGGCCAGTGACCTCTTTTTAATGGTTCACTTGGCTAGCCTTTTTCCCACTTACACCAAGGCTTTATAGTATAGTATTTTATAGTTTTATTTTTTAATTCATTTGTTGTTGTTTAGACTCGAATTTTGGCCTGATTACTTGAAGTCGCATTTGGTAATTCTCCGATTGTGATAGATTCAACATGCCGGTTGTGCGGTAATGATTGTTCAAATTTGTACGTAGCAAGGTACTCGTTTATCGCATTCTATAGCATAGCATGTTTAGGAGACTTTTCATTTGTACAATTTTCATATTACTCATTCTTTTTGCATAACTTGCCCATGACTTGAATCACAATTAGTTTCCCCTTTTTACCATAAATGTGAGGTGGCTTTCCATTGTATATATATGCGAGTGACTGACATTTCTTGTTTTAACTGGATATTATTATGTTTAATATTTCGTTTGTATTGATTTTGTGAATGCACGAAAATGATCAAGGCACTTGTTTGATTTTGAGCACAACTACCATAGCCAAATATCAATTCACCTTGTGAGTGTGTGACCATTAATAACCCCTTTTGAGCCTTTTTGTCAATATCCATATTGTTTTTTCTTAATGCTTATCTATGAGCGTTTGGTTTTCATTTGTGTATGGATGTTTGATTCTTTGTTTTCTTGACCTTCACCTATGATGTTTGGTTGGATTTTTACCTTGCCTTAGAAAGTAGGGAGTATTCACTTAATATTGTGGTTGAATTCAAGTTGGGGAGAGGATTTTGCCTCTTTATGATGTGATTGGTATGAGGTTATGAAAAGAAAAAGAAAAAAAAAGGATGTGAGAAAGAAAGAATAGAAAAAGAAAAAAAAGAGAAAAAGTTAAAAAAAAAAAGAAAATAACAAAAAGAGTTTGGAATAAGATTTGTGTTAATAAGTTTTGTGTTTGGTGTGAAACTTGTGATGAAGAAGAGAGTTTGATTGAAATTCCTTTGTTTGAAACTTTGTGGAAGTAATTACTCCCTTAGGTTTAGGCAAGTTTTTGTTTCGATTAGCTTTAGGACTTATCATTTGTTTGTTAACCGAGCCGCATTACAACCTCTAAAGCCCTTGTGATTCGTGCCGTTGCATTTTCAATACTATTTTTGGATGAGTGCATAATTTTGTTTTTTGTTTGCAAGTTTGTCGGGTGTGTGTCAAAGTCCTCACCTTTCGGTGTTTTTCATCTACCGATGAATTTTTGCTAGGCGTGATTCATGATTGAGCATTGTTTTGTTTTAGAATTCTTGTATGATTTTTGTACTTAGGATTCGTTTCGTTTTCATGTTGTCGTTGTAGGATTGTGGTAAGTATTTACTTTGTTGGTACGTTTTTGTTTGAACCGTACAATTGTTTCGTTTTTCCAAATCTTGTTGATTCTTGATTCTTTGATTTTTACTTTTGCGATTTGAGTGTCTGGCCTTGTTTGAGGAAAGACAAATTCAAGTTGGGGAGAGTTTGATAAGTGCCAAAATGTAGTTATTTGTGTATGTAAATAGTGGCACTTATCGATACTTTTTGTTAATATCGTTTGAATAATTCCCCGTTTTGTGTATATTTGTATCGTTTGTGTTTTAATACGTTTTTATGTAAATATGTACCATTTGATAGTTTTGTTGTCTTTTTGTAGGTATTTTTGCATTTCGGAGCCTCGAGGAATAAAGTGTCGAAGACACGGCTGCAGACGCGTTTTGAATCCATAAAGTTGCTGTTCTGGTGTAGCTTGCGTCGCGCGCTGAAGGCCGCGTCGCGCGCTGAAGGCGCTGAAGGTGAAAAAGAAATAATCCAGGCAGAGTCTTGGGCGCGTCGTGTGCTATGTAGCTCTCGTCGCCCGCTAGGGCGGTTTAGTACATTTTAGTTAGAGGGCGCGTCGCGCGCTCTACGATTTCAGTTTTTGTATAAATAGCTTAGACAGATTTTTCTAGGGTTTCTATCACCCATTTCCCCCTTGGAGTGGCTCTGATCCATTTTTGGTAGTTTAGAGGTTTAGGAAACACCATTGGATGCTACATCATGTGGATTGATCATGGATTTGTCTCGATTTCATTGTGACGGTGAGATTTTTCGGTTCATCTTCTTTCTTCCCTATGTTTCATTTCAATGGTGGGTTTGTATGTATATTTCTACTCTTACTGTATGTATATTTGTCGATCTTGGGATCGTTTATATATTCTCTTTATAAATCATCATTGTTGTTGTTCTTGATCTTTTTCCCTAAATGCTATGGATTTGTGTTGTTTTAGAAATAGACATCATAGATCTTGACTAGGAACGATAACTGTTAGTTTCTAGATTTCAGAAATGGATTTAGGGCTAGTAACCGTAATGGGTATCGAATTTAATGCCTCTGTGTTGTTTGTGTCGGTTGAGAGATCGCTGATGTGAATAGTACGGTTGAGCTTTCGTCGGTGTTTCAGACATGAACACTGATGTGGCGTCTCGATAGATGCCTGGTGATTTTGATGTGTATTGTGAGTGTGTTGCGTTAAGATCTTCCGATTTAAGTATTATACAGGTAGAACGAAATGCAATTCCCTAACTATTTTTTTTAGACTATTAAGAATGTTTAATTGCTTTATTTACTTTTCCCGGATTTACATTTCCGAACCCAAATCATGAAACTTAGAACGCGAGATAGTCGAACGGCAGTTCTTCTCACCAATCTCTGTGGACACGATAAATTCCCGGATAAATACCTTCAAAACTTTTGTTGCTTGCCGCTTTACCGCTCCAACAGAAACCGGGATGCCCCATACCACCTATTTCACCATAATTGGCACTTTATCACACCGAAGTTGCCGATACGTGGCCAAGCCGTTTTGTGGATAGGATGCACGATTTTGAAAGGTTGAACAACATCGAGAAGGAATCAAATGCCGAAAAGTTAAGATTAGAACCTCCAGTAGATTTAGCCGCAATAACTCTTTTGATGTATTTATGTAGTTTCAAAGTGTAATATATACACTCCATAACATTGCAATATAATCCTTTTTTGTCAAGTCTTACATTATGTGTTTATGTGTTTATGCATTCTCCCTTTTTCTCACTACTGCTAGCTACTGCATTGCTTCTGTTGGAAAAAACAAACAGCGAAACTTCCGTAGATGAATCTACGGAAGGTGTTAATTTGAAAAATTAGGGGTGTTTACCATAGATGCATCTACGGAAAGGGGAATTTTAAAACCTTTCGTGGATATATCTACAGAACGTTATGTGACAGAGATTGTGTGGTCCATAGCCTCCAAAGAATTCTATAAATTTGGGGTTTCTAGGTTTGCATTACACACAAACACAAACACAAGCCCTAAACACAAATATAAAAATGTCTCTCATTAGGCCGTGTCGCACGCTCGCGAAAAAAGAACAGAGTCGCCACCAATATATTTATCCCATAAGGGAAAGGAATATCAGAAAACCTAACAAGGGAAGGAACAAGGTCTTGCGACCAGAGAATCAAGGTACGGGAGTCGGTTACGCAAGGGGAAGGTGCTAGCACCCCTCACGCCCATCGTACTCGATGGTATCCACCTATGTTTGTTTCTATCTAAAGGGTGTGTACTATGTCTATGTCTACATGCGAATGAATGCAAAAGAAATACGGGGAAAAGAAGGAATTATTTACAAGTGTGCTCGTTCAAGCCCCGCGACTTGATGCCTACGTATCCTTTTTAGGAATCAGAGCGCCGTAGTTCGTCTCAAGATTTTCTGTTTGTTTTTCTCATGTGCTTGGGGAAAGACCAAAGTTCCAGGAGAAATAAACTCCTATGATCGGGAAGAATCAATACAACTCATAAGATTGTGCCCCAGGATTCGCGGGCTATGAAGGAATTTTCCCCAAAGGATCCTTGGAGAGATTTGTTGAATCTCGACGTAACTGCCCCAGATTGGTTAAACCCAAGAGAGATTCCTCGACTTGATTGTCCCAGATTGATGGAAGCTTGAATGGATGTCTCAGTTGACGGAGTCTTCACACAACTTGCCCCTTGGAGTAGTCAGCCTTTGAAGTAAATGGCTCATGGAATCGATCAACTTTTTCTGCAGTTGTTCATTGTTGGATCTTTCTTGATGTCAAGTGTTTATTCACAAGTAAAAGATATTTGTTTTGAAGATGATAATCTTAATGCAATGCTTATGCTAGCTTCGAGATCAAAGTTATTAAAACAAAGTTGTGACATTCAGTGTTTGAATTATTTGTCATATCGATATCAACATAAATGGTAAGCAAACATCTAGGAGTCAGTTTTACACAACTTGCTTTTGAAATAAACCCCGCTTCAATTAGGTCTTTTGAGGGTTGTAACGTGGCCTGGTTCACGGTTTTAAAAAGAAAGGATTTAAAGCTCAAAGTCTAACCTAACCCACCCATTCTTCGTGATGTTCTCCAGTCCTAAGTTCAACTTAACCTGATACGAGCGTTCATCCTTCAAGAGGAGTTTGAGATGATTGAAGAATCAATGAAGTCTTCTTGGACATGGCAGCCACTCACTTTCTTTTTTGGTGTCTGATCACACGACTTTGTTTTTTTTGATGAGGATCTTTATGTTGTAATCCTTGTTTTTCGCTTCTGCTTTGCCCTTCTTTTTGTTTCCCTAACTTTTGCTTGGACAAATTCTTTTGAATTTTATTTTGGAGTCCAGCGGGATGCCCTAATTTTTGCCTAAGTCACTTGTTTTCAAGTTGTTGACTTAGCGGGCTTTCTTTCTTTCTTTTTTTATTCAATTTTCTTGACAAGTCGTGTGATCCTGAATCTCTGAATTTGTTGGAAATGAGTGACTTCCTGAGTCTTTGATTGATGAGGGGTTACCATTGTGGCATTGACTTTCCTCAACCTTTTGAAAGATAACCATTGTTGTATCCTTGGACGGACACTCCTGATGAATTTTGATTGCTCGATCAGATTAATTGAATGCTACCCTGCCCCTGGGTTAAATGTGAGGGTTTGTTTCTTTGGTATAAAAAAGAAACTCCTACTTCAAGGCTCAAAAGGGGTTAACGAGGGTCTATCTCCCTTATATCTCCAGTGTTTGGGAATTAGAAACAATGCCTGTACATCCTCAGCGGGGTTTTATTCAAAAGCACACAATTAGAGATTTTTGCATTTATTATATTTTTCATCATTCTCCTTTTGATGTTTTTTGCTTAGTCAAGAGTTTGATATCGATAGACAGAAAGATATGAGTGAACACGAATGGATTGATTCGAAACTAGCATATGCAGTGCATTTTTATTTTCATTAAAAACAAACAGGTTTTACATGGAAGAAACATTTAACAAAAACAAGGAAAATTACAAATGAAAATGCAGAAATGAATTGATGATTGCCATAGTTGAGGAGGCTTGACTCCGTCTGGACTTGTTGAGCTTGAATACTTTTTGCGGTTCTTTTCAAACACTTCAGATTACTTCAGAAGAAAACTCCTACAAAGTCACCCAAGAGTTGTAAATTTTGTGTTACTTTAGGGATTCGAGCAATGCGAGTGATGCAATGCTCAAGATAAGAGTACGTCTTGCTTATCCCTCGTGCGGGAGCCCCATGAACCTTTCAATTTATGTGAAGACCATTTGTAGTGAATGATATCGCTTTGGAGTCAATGAGATCTTGGACTTTGTGTTTCAAAATATTACAATCCTCAGTTGAATGTCCAGATGTCCCAGAATGGTACTCACACTTTGCATTTAAGTCATATCCTTGAGGAATCGGTGTTGGAGGGGGCTTAGCCTCCCTTAGTTCGACCAAGGATTCATTGAGTAAATGAGAGAGCAGTTGACTATAAGTCATAGGAATCGGGTCAATCTTCCTTGGTGGTCTCCTCGGCCTTTGTGGACCTCGTTGTTGGTAATTCTGGTGATAGTTAAGAACATGGACCTGAGGATAAGCAGGGAGTTCCTCTTCTCCATTCTCTGAAGTTGCATTTTTTTCACTTTTCTCTTCTTCAGTGAATTCAGGAACATTGGCCATATCTTTGATTTTACCCATCTTTAAGGCGTTTTCAATTCGTTCTCCTACGACAACCAAACTTGAGAATTCGGAGGAAGCACATCCAACCATCATATTCAGATAAGGATCTTTCAAAGTATTCATGAACATGTCCACAAGCTCACGTTCCAAAAGAGGAGGTTGGACTCTGGAAGCTAATTCCCTCCACCTTTGTGCATACTCTTTAAAAGACTCACCAACCTTCTGAGTTAAACCTTGGAGTTGTATTCTAGTAGGAGCCATGTCACTGTTGTACTTGTAATGCTTGAGAAAAGCCTCTGCTAATTCATCCCACGTGCGGACATGGGTTCGTTCAAGTCGTGTATACCATTCAAGGGATGCCCCACTTAGGCTATCTTGAAAGAAGTGCATCAGAAGCTTATCATTTTCTGCATACGGTGCCATCTTGTTGCAGAATGCCTTGATGTGACTCATCGGGCAAGTAATACCCTTGTATTTCTCAAAACTGGGGACTTTGAACTTAGCAGGAATCTTGATATCAGGCACTAGGCACAAATCAACAGCATTCAAACCAGAGGAGCCTCGACCTTCTAAAGCCTTCAATCTTTCTTCCAAGAGATGGAACTTTCTCTCATTTTCTTCAATCGGGAACTTGAAAGCTTCGAGTTCAGAATCGTTCTCATGATGCGAGTCCTCCTTGTTAGGAACTTCCACGGGCACAGGTTTTGATCCTCCATTAGCAACAATGGTCGGAGTATCCTTGGTCAACTTAGCAACACTTTGTCTGAGCTCTTCTTGCCCTTGAACAACAACATGGAGAGTCTCAAAGAGTTGGGTCATCCTTTCCCCCATAGCATCCAAGTCCTTACGAAGTTCAACCTGATTCTGTTCAAGGCGGTCCATGATTCTCTTCTGATTAATCCTTGTATGATACAGATGTAGGGAAGTCAAATTTGTTGATGAAGCAGAAATCTGGATTGAAAGGACCCCAATTAGCTTCTGATGCGGAACCATGAAATGCATGATATGAATGCAATGTTTCATTTCCGAGGAATCCTAAAGTCTTTTCACACACTTTTCTTTTCATTTTTTCTTTTGAAACCAAAGCTTTCTTTTTTATAGAATATCTTTTCTCTTTTTTTTTGCTTTTCTATTTCCTTTTTTCTTTTTCTCTCTTTTTTGGAAATAGACTTTAGGATCCCTCATAAATGAAGTGGATAAAGCAATGATGTTATGCAATGTAAAAGCATGGGATCAAGGGTCCACATGATCTGAGTAACCACCACACAATCCTCTGAATAACTGATGTGAAGCTTCTGTACAGGCCAAGTGTCACAGGATCAAAGGTTCGACGCCTTTTTGAATACCAGAATATCAAACACCATGAGAACAGACCAAATAAAGGTCCGACCTCAAATATGAAGAAGCAATGGTATGTAGGAGCCAAGGTTTCCTGTCCCACCCCAATCTCACGGGTATGAAGTCTAGACACGGACAAGTGGTCCCTAATGGTCACTAGGGTCTACAGTTCCCATGGGGTACAAAGTGTTTGAGGCAACAAGCGTGCCAGACACAGTGTTCCATGAAAGAACCTCGCCCAGTTGTGGTACCCCATGTCAAGCTCGATCGTAGCAAGAGCCACGGGAGTCAACATGAGCATCCACGCTAATCCTATGTGTCACAGGCCTGGGTAGTGGGCCTTTTACCTCACACAAACCCCCCACCTACAAAACAAAGCAGAAAAATATGTGGTCCCCACGGGGACCCATAATATAGTCCAGATGCATGATGTGCAAGCAGAAATAAGCATGACATGCAAGCAGAAAAGTAAACATGCAACATATATACAAGATATAGACATAAAAACAACAAATAAACACCCAATAAAATAAAACAAACAAAGGCTAGGATCGACTTGCTTAGGTAGTCCCCAGCAGAGTCGCCAGCTGTCGCACGCTCGCGAAAAAAGAACAGAGTCGCCACCAATATATTTATCCCATAAGGGAAAGGAATATCAGAAAACCTAACAAGGGAAGGAACAAGGTCTTGCGACCAGAGAATCAAGGTACGGGAGTCGGTTACGCAAGGGGAAGGTGCTAGCACCCCTCACGCCCATCGTACTCGATGGTATCCACCTATGTTTGTTTCTATCTAAAGGGTGTGTACTATGTCTATGTCTACATGCGAATGAATGCAAAAGAAATACGGGGAAAAGAAGGAATTATTTACAAGTGTGCTCGTTCAAGCCCCGCGACTTGATGCCTACGTATCCTTTTTAGGAATCAGAGCGCCGTAGTTCGGCTCAAGATTTTCTGTTTGTTTTTGTGTTTTTTAGTTGGGCGGAGTTAACGCTCGCGCTCTTGCATAAGGGGACAGCCTAGGATGCAATAGAGCGGAGATAACAATGCCCTTAAGAAAAGGAGATGAGAGAGACTTTGAGTGTTTCGAGGAAATCCCTTAAGCAAGGGAAACTCGAGTTACTCTTCGGTTTGTGTCTTTTAGAAGTTGGGAACTTACGCCTGAATGGGACCCTTAAGCAAGGGAGATCCAAGCACTCGAACATTCCCTTAAGCAAGGGACGTTCAAGCTTCCATTCCCTTTTTAAGAATTTTCACTTTGATTATTAATGTTTTAAGTATTTTCTTTGTATTTTTTATGGGATTTTATTTGAGTATTTATTAGATGTTTTATGTTGTAAAAGAAAAAGAATGAGAAGAGGGAACTATTCCTAATTTCTAAATCTATGTTATTATGGTCTAAATCTAAAGTTATGGTAACAAAATCCTAAAAGGAGCATACTAATGATATTAACAATGTAGGCCAAAAATATGGCCAAAAACAAGTAACAAAAATCACATGACAATTATACAAAAATGACATGGAAATGGTACAAAAGCAATTCAAGCATTAGTGCAAAATTAAGCTAAAAAAATACTACTATTTTTATGAGTTTTTAAAGTGGGAATTTAAATGTCAAAATTAACCTAAAAATCTAACATTTTTTATGGTGATTATTTATTCTAAAAATGTGACCAAAATATGTGATTTTTATAAGCTTTTTAATGTCTAAAAAAAAAAGAATAAAACTAAGTAAAGAAAACTAAAATCTATCTACTAAGCATGGGCTAGGGGGTGAATATTGAATTCAGTGGTGCAGTTCAGACAATAGGCACCTGGCCCAAACAGAGGAGGCCCAAAGATTTTTTGTGTTGCAAAATATATGGTGTGTGGGCCTATGGGGGGTGCACGCGCAGCAAATCGTGTAAGGCCCAGTAGCATTGTTTTTGTACAGATTTTCCTTACGGCCAAAAACTGAGTGTGACATTGGGCTTAAGGGGTGAGAAAGCATTTTCGGCCCAAGGTTATTATTGTGTAGTAACAGATTTTTTGAAAGAGATAGGCCGGGGGGTGCGGACAGTAATCCGCATGGTTATGGCCCATGGTTTGTTGAGTTTAATCCAATTGTTTATCATTTTTATTATTAGAATTTTATATTGAATTAAAAAAATGAATTAAATAGAAACTAAAAAATAATAGGAATGAAAAGGGGATTAGGGTTTTATTACTTGTGACCCCTAAGCTTCTCACGTTCCTCTCCATCTCTTCTCACGAACAAACGGCGCGGCGGCATTGCCTCGATTCCCTCCGTCTCCGATGATCTTTCCGGCCGCTCACTCCGTTTCGACCTCATCTTCTCTTGTGATTTTCGATGTTCACGCGTTCTTACGGTTGGCGGTGATAATGATGGATGCGATTACCGGTTGAAGATCGGAAGAACGTCGCGATGCTCTTAATACGCAAAGATGAGGATGATTATGTTGGAGGTTGAATTGAAGTGTTGATGATGGTGAGAATTGTCGTCGTTTGTGCAGCTCGATGAAGAAGATGACGCGATGAAGATGCGTTGACAGAGTTTCACGAACTTGTTTGGAGCAGAGATGATGAATATCGATGATGATGAAGAGCTGAGAGTTTTTGGATTGATGTTGTGAAGAAGATCGATTGGAGATGAAGGCTGAGTAGTTGTTGAAGGCGAATGGTGGAGGTAGTTTGAAGAATTGATCTCAAGCAAACTTCTTACAGGTGAAATCTTAGTTCTTCGCTTCTCTGTCTTTGCTCTTTATTCACGATTCCTCTTCTTTCTGCTAAGCTTCTGTTTTGGTTGTTTGTTGCGAGATTGAGAGAGAGAGAGTTGAAGATTGAAGGTGATTGTGGTGATGGTGATTTGCGGAGATCGTATATTGATGAATGTGGAGAGTGAAGATGAAGAGAGGATGAATGGGGAATTGAGATTGAAGAACTGAGAAACTGATGATGATGAATGGGATTGCAGAAAGATTGTTGAAGATGGGAGAAAAAATGGTTGAAGAAGGTGGTCGAAGAAGAAGATTGAAGATGGTGATGAAGTGAAGAGATGAAGATGATGATGAAAATGGTGAATGAAGTGGTGACCGTGAAAATGGAGGAGCCAGATCTGTTTTATAGCCTTTGAAGATGAAGAGAAGCTCAGGTTCTAAGGTGAGTTTGTTACTGATTTCTCTTCTGAATTTTCTGTTAGATGGTTTGTAGAAGTTAGTTTTTTCTGTTTTGGAAGTTTGCTTAGCTGGCATAGTTAGTTATGGTCAGTTAGGTGGTTAGAGCTGTTAGGAATTTTCTATTTTCTGTTATATGTTAGTTATTTTTTCTGTTGAGAATCGGTTGAGAGAAGTTGTGAAATTCTGTTGGCTAAGCTGGAAGTTAGAGTCAGTTGAAAATAGTGTGGATCTGATTATTTGCAATGGAATTGACTGTATGCATTCTATGTGAATTTGAAGTAGATTGTGTGGTCTGAAAATGTGTAACTGTTAGGATGATTGGTTTAATATTGAATGTGTATCTGTGCCGTTTTCTTTTCTTGGAATAAGTAGCAGCAATTTTAGTTTGAGGAGGTCCTTCTTTATTGATATGAAGCTGCAATGGTGATTGGTGTAGGCTGGCTTGTGCTGTTATTTGTATATTTCGGAGTCGACTCGGTTTTAATTGCTGGAACTGGGGAGCGTTTGCAGGGATCATTGTAGCGAGTTCTTTTTCTTTATATTGCAGGGAACCGGTGCTTCAGATGGATTTGGCTCGGCTGTTTTGTTTAGCGTGAATGTTGGACTGGGGTTTGTACTGGACTGGTTTTTTATGTGGATAGGTTAGCTTGGCTATGCTTAATGTGCAGGTCTTTTATTTGAAGGGTTTAATTGTGTACAGGGCTGTTTTGTATTGTTTTTTGGATTGGATTTTGAATGATGCAGGGATTTCTAAGACAGGTTCATAAGTAGCATGAGTGTCTTCTTTTGAATGTATGCTGGCTGAACTTGTATTTTTATGAACCAAGGCTTATTTCAAATATGTTTTGGAGTGTATGTGAATTTATATGTATTTTCTGATAAGGTTTTTTTTTTATTTGTGCATGGTGATTAGCTTGGTTAAAGGGGCTGCCATGTATGTTCACAGTATGCAGGTCTTGGAATTTATGGCTGCCAGTTGGAAGTACAAAGAGGAAATTGAAGGTGACTTGGAGTCTGGGTGTTGTCGTCACGTGGCATTGGTTTTAGAAAGCAGGATGAAGATTGGAATATGGCTAAGGATTATGAAAATGAGATATTAGCTTAGACTTAGACAATAGAAAGTCTCCTTGTAATTTTCTCTCTTTTGTAAGGATGATGATGTAAAGATCTTCAGGGTTTTGCCGAACCGGCTCATGAAAGTTTTCACATGATTTGTTTTGTGAATGGGAGTGTATTTTTGTATGACTTTTAGCATATGATATAACTTGTAGCCCGAGTCAACAAGACGAGCTCCCTTTTATTTTCCAATTTGAGAGTTGTTCTATGACTTTCCACTACTTGGATTCAAAGTCCAATCATCCCAGCTTACACTTTAAATCTTTCAAAATGAAATCAGGCCACGAACTCGCAACAGAAGGAACCACTTTAACAAGTGGCTCGTAACATAACCATCCCGTGAATTATTTGCTTTAAATCAATCCCATTTGATTAATTGTATTTTCCAAAAGACTTAAGCCGTTCACAACTCCTTGGATAACATTTCTTTTGAGGAAATAAATAAGCTTGTGCCAAAATCTACGAGAGACCCCTGTTTGCTCCATGATTCTTGATCCTCTACTTTTAGATGTTTTATTTGATGAATGATGCATGTTATGTCAATGACCTAATGGAAAGATGCAGATGAATGCAAAGCGTAAGCCAGTTAAAAATGAAAGGGGTAGGACAAATTTGGGGTATGACAGCTGCCCCTATTTAATCGTCTTAAACCTGAAGGTGAGATTGGCGCTAGCCTTTCGAACATTCGAGGTAGAAGAAGATTAAATATCAAAGTACCAGAAATTTGTCCTAAAGAGAAAATGGTGTAAATGATATCCTCATTTTTGTTTTTGTTTTGATATCTGCTGGGGAAAGAGATTTTTTGTTTTTCTGATGGAAGAATTTATGGTGAGTAATTGGATGAACGGTGATAGCTTGTAACGTAGCCTAGGTGCCAATACAAGGTTCTCAAAGGAGATGATTGTTGTATGAAACTATGATTGGACATTGCGGGTTTGATGGAGAGACAAGATCTACTGACCCAAAAATTGAAAGACAAGGATAAATGACCCGAAACCGGGGTGGGATCAACAGATCCACGACTCAAATCTAGGGCGAGTATAACAGACTCACGACTCAAATTCAGGGTAAGACCAACGGACCTACGACCCACTTTGAAAAAGATGAGGATAAGGTCAACGGACCTACGATCCACAAGAATTGAAAAAGATGAGGATAAGGTCAACGGACCTACGATCCACAAGAATGAAAAAGATGAGGATAAGGTCAACGGACCTACGATCCACAAGAATGAAGAAAGATGAGGATAAGGTCAACGGACCTACGATCCACAAGAAATGAAAAAGATGAGGATAAGGTCAACGGACCTACGATCCACAAGAATGAAAAAGATGAGGATAAGGTCAACGGACCTACGATCCACAAGAATGAAAAAGATGAGGATATGGTCAACGGACCTACGATCCACAAGAAATGAAAAAGATGAGGATAAGGTCAACGGACCTACGATCCACAAGAATTGGAAAAGATGAGGATAAGGTCAACGGACCTACGATCCACAAGAATTGGGAAAGATGAGGATAAGGTCAACGGACCTACGATCCACAAGAATTGAAAAAGATGAGGATAAGGTCAACGGACCTACGATCCACAAGAATTGGAAAAGATGAGGATAAGGTCAACGGACCTACGATCCACAAGAATTGAAAAAGATGAGGATAAGGTCAACGGACCTACGATCCACAAGAAATGAAAAAGATGAGGATAAGGTCAATGGACCTACGATCCACAAGAATTGAAAGAAAGGATAAACATCAACACTGGGGTTGGAGGACATCAACGCTGAGGTTGGAGCATATCAACACTGAGGTTGGGGGACATCAACACTGAGGTTGTGAAAGGAAAGGCGTCGACACTGAGGTCGAGGACATCAACACTGAGGTTGGGACGAGAAAAGATAAACATCAACACTGAGGTTGTGAATGACGATTGGCATCGACACAGAGGTCGGTGAAGGAATGATAGGCATCAACACTGAGGTTGGACAAGGAAAGGATAAGCGTCAACACTGAGGTTGAAAAAGGGAAGGTATCGACACTGAGGTCGAAGGAAGAAAGAATTAATATCAACACTGAGGTTGGGGATTGGGAATTAGTTTTGAAATGGTTTGCCAGGACGGAAGGCAAAGGATACACAACACGGGGGTTGGATCTAAAAGTTTTCCCGTACGAGGGAAGGGACCACGGAGACTAGTGACGACTAGACTCGATCAACAGATATAATCACGAAGATGTTGATGCTTGCGAAGCATAAGAATTACATTAGTCCCTCAGGCCAAAGGCGGGGTGTAACTCTTCAAGAGTGGCAATCGTTCAAATTGCCACACACCAAGTATGGTGATTCAAACGATTGAAAAATGAGATGGGTTGAATGCCCACCCTCATTCGCACTCTAATTTGCACGCAGCACACGGGAAATAACCACAACAAGACTAGTGACGACTAGACTTGACAAGAAGATAGAAGTAACCACTGGGAATTACGGAGATATTGATGCTTGCGAAGCATAAGAATTACATCGGTCCCTCAGGCCAAAGGCGGGGTGTAACTCTTCAAGAGCGGCAATCGTTCGAATTGCCACACACTAAGTATGATTATTCAAACGATTGAAAAATGAGATGGGTTGAATGCCCACCCTCATTCACGCTCTAATCTGCACGCAGCATACGGGAGATAACCTCGGAGACAACGATTCTGACGAAGAAAGACATTGCATCCGATCCATGTTGGAGAGAGAAAATGAGACTTCTTTTGGGGATTGAGGATACCAGGTATCGGCACCGTGGTTGGAAGAGATTTGTGATGTAGTAGCAGATATCAATCGAAGTTTGTAGGGACATTTTTTTATGTGGGGAAGTATCGTTGTCTTGATTGAATGTTGATTTGTATTATCTGGCTTATGCTTTGTATGCATGTTTGAATTTTTCTGTATGGCGTAATGATCCATTTTAATGGATATGCTACGCTTTTGAGGATGCAATGTTATATGCAATGGAAACTATATGCAGAGTGCCAAATAAAGGCGTCAGTGATGGAGAAGCATGATTATTGGGGTCCGCTGCTTGTTGTCTTGAGATGTCACTAAGAGTTGGTGTTGGAAACCATGCAGTACCAAAGATCTTTAGCAACTGCACTGAGGGTTGGAATGTAGCTTTGTTGGGGAGGAAGTGACTTCATCTGACTTTCCCTACATCTTGAATTGCTTGGGGATGGTGAGGAGATTCCCTTGATTCACCATGTTGAGGACGAGAAATTCAGACAAGGAGCTCGGATTGGGGGAATGGAACAACTCCCATGAGAAATAAACTCATGTGCTTGGGGAAAGACCAAAGTTCCAGGAGAAATAAACTCCTATGATCGGGAAGAATCAATACAACTCATAAGATTGTGCCCCAGGATTCGCGGGCTATGAAGGAATTTTCCCCAAAGGATCCTTGGAGAGATTTGTTGAATCTCGACGTAACTGCCCCAGATTGGTTGAACCCAAGAGAGATTCCTCGACTTGATTGCCCCAGATTGATGGAAGCTTGAATGGATGTCTCAGTTGACGGAGTCTTCACACAACTTGCCCCTTGGAGTAGTCAGCCTTTGAAGTAAATGGCTCATGGAATCGATCAACTTTTTCTGCAGTTGTTCATTGTTGGATATTTCTTGATGTCAAGTGTTTATTCACAAGTAAAAGATATTTGTTTTGAAGATGATAATCTTAATGCAATGCTTATGCTAGCTTCGAGATCAAAGTTATTAAAACAAAGTTGTGACATTCAGTGTTTGAATTATTTGTCATATCGATATCAACATAAATGGTAAGCAAACATCTAGGAGTCAGTTTTACACAACTTGCTTTTGAAATAAACCCCGCTTCAATTAGGTCTTTTGAGGGTTGTAACGTGGCTTGGTTCACGGTTTTAAAAAGAAAGGATTTAAAGCTCAAAGTCTAACCTAACCCACCCATTCTTCGTGATGTTCTCCAGTCCTAAGTTCAACTTAACCTGATACGAGCGTTCATCCTTCAAGAGGAGTTTGAGATGATTGAAGAATCAATGAAGTCTTCTTGGACATGGCAGCCACTCACTTTCTTTTTTGGTGTCTGATCACACGACTTTGTTTTTTTTGATGAGGATCTTTATGTTGTAATCCTTGTTTTTCGCTTCTGCTTTGCCCTTCTTTTTGTTTCCCTAACTTTTGCTTGGACAAATTCTTTTGAATTTTATTTTGGAGTCCAGCGGGATGCCCTAATTTTTGCCTAAGTCACTTG
The DNA here is from genome assembly GCF_029867415.1 of Vicia villosa. Taxonomy (NCBI): domain Eukaryota; kingdom Viridiplantae; phylum Streptophyta; class Magnoliopsida; order Fabales; family Fabaceae; genus Vicia; species Vicia villosa. The sequence continues at coordinate 105,898,598 of NC_081182.1, forward strand.
TTTTCAAGTTGTTGACTTAGCGGGCTTTCTTTCTTTCTTTTTTTATTCAATTTTCTTGACAAGTCGTGTGATCCTGAATCTCTGAATTTGTTGGAAATGAGTGACTTCCTGAGTCTTTGATTGATGAGGGGTTACCATTGTGGCATTGACTTTCCTCAACCTTTTGAAAGATAACCATTGTTGTATCCTTGGACGGACACTCCTGATGAATTTTGATTGCTCGATCAGATTAATTGAATGCTACCCTGCCCCTGGGTTAAATGTGAGGGTTTGTTTCTTTGGTATAAAAAAGAAACTCCTACTTCAAGGCTCAAAAGGGGTTAACGAGGGTCTATCTCCCTTATATCTCCAGTGATTGGGAATTAGAAACAATGCCTGTACATCCTCAGCGGGGTTTTATTCAAAAGCACACAATTAGAGATTTTTGCATTTATTATATTTTCCATCATTCTCCTTTTGATGTTTTTTGCTTAGTCAAGAGTTTGATATCGATAGACAAAAAGATATGAGTGAACACGAATGGATTGATTCGAAACTAGCATATGCAGTGCATTTTTATTTTCATTAAAAACAAACAGGTTTTACATGGAAGAAACATTTAACAAAAACAAGGAAAATTACAAATGAAAATGCAGAAATGAATTGATGATTGCCATAGTTGAGGAGGCTTGACTCCGTCTGGACTTGTTGAGCTTGAATACTTTTTGCGGTTCTTTTCAAACACTTCAGATTACTTCAGAAGAAAACTCCTACAAAGTCACCCAAGAGTTGTAAATTTTGTGTTACTTTAGGGATTCGAGCAATGCGAGTGATGCAATGCTCAAGATAAGAGTACGTCTTGCTTATCCCTCGTGCGGGAGCCCCATGAACCTTTCAATTTATGTGAAGACCATTTGTAGTGAATGATATCGCTTTGGAGTCAATGAGATCTTGGACTTTGTGTTTCAAAATATTACAATCCTCAGTTGAATGTCCAGATGTCCCAGAATGGTACTCACACTTTGCATTTAAGTCATATCCTTGAGGAATCGGTGTTGGAGGGGGCTTAGCCTCCCTTAGTTCGACCAAGGATTCATTGAGTAAATGAGAGAGCAGTTGACTATAAGTCATAGGAATCGGGCCAATCTTCCTTGGTGGTCTCCTCGGCCTTTGTGGACCTCGTTGTTGGTAATTCTGGTGATAGTTAAGAACATGGACCTGAGGATAAGCAGGGAGTTCCTCTTCTCCATTCTCTGAAGTTGCATTTGTTTCACTTTTCTCTTCTTCAGTGAATTCAGGAACATTGGCCATATCTTGGATTTTACCCATCTTTAAGGCGTTTTCAATTCGTTCTCCTACGACAACCAAACTTGAGAATTCGGAGGAAGCACATCCAACCATCATATTCAGATAAGGATCTTTCAAAGTATTCATGAACATGTCCACAAGCTCACGTTCCAAAAGAGGAGGTTGGACTCTGGAAGCTAATTCCCTCCACCTTTGTGCATACTCTTTAAAAGACTCACCAACCTTCTGAGTTAAACCTTGGAGTTGTATTCTAGTAGGAGCCATGTCACTGTTGTACTTGTAATGCTTGAGAAAAGCCTCTGCTAATTCATCCCACGTGCGGACATGGGTTCGTTCAAGTCGTGTATACCATTCAAGGGATGCCCCACTTAGGCTATCTTGAAAGAAGTGCATCAGAAGCTTATCATTTTCTGCATACGGTGCCATCTTGTTGCAGAATGCCTTGATGTGACTCATCGGGCAAGTAATACCCTTGTATTTCTCAAAACTGGGGACTTTGAACTTAGCAGGAATCTTGATATCAGGCACTAGGCACAAATCAACAGCATTCAAACCAGAGGAGCCTCGACCTTCTAAAGCCTTCAATCTTTCTTCCAAGAGATGGAACTTTCTCTCATTTTCTTCAATCGGGAACTTGAAAGCTTCGAGTTCAGAATCGTTCTCATGATGCGAGTCCTCCTTGTTAGGAACTTCCACGGGCACAGGTTTTGATCCTCCATTAGCAACAGTGGTCGGAGTATCCTTGGTCAACTTAGCAACACTTTGTCTGAGCTCTTCTTGCCCTTGAACAACAACATGGAGAGTCTCAAAGAGTTGGGTCATCCTTTCCCCCATAGCATCCAAGTCCTTACGAAGTTCAACCTGATTCTGTTCAAGGCGGTCCATGATTCTCTTCTGATTAATCCTTGTATGATACAGATGTAGGGAAGTCAAATTTGTTGATGAAGCAGAAATCTGGATTGAAAGGACCCCAATTAGCTTCTGATGCGGAACCATGAAATGCATGATATGAATGCAATGTTTCATTTCCGAGGAATCCTAAAGTCTTTTCACACACTTTTCTTTTCATTTTTTCTTTTGAAACCAAAGCTTTCTTTTTTATAGAATATCTTTTCTCTTTTTTTTTTGCTTTTCTATTTCCTTTTTTCTTTTTCTCTCTTTTTTGGAAATAGACTTTAGGATCCCTCATAAATGAAGTGGATAAAGCAATGATGTTATGCAATGTAAAAGCATGGGATCAAGGGTCCACATGATCTGAGTAACCACCACACAATCCTCTGAATAACTGATGTGAAGCTTCTGTACAGGCCAAGTGTCACAGGATCAAAGGTTCGACGCCTTTTTGAATACCAGAATATCAAACACCATGAGAACAGACCAAATAAAGGTCCGACCTCAAATATGAAGAAGCAATGGTATGTAGGAGCCAAGGTTTCCTGTCCCACCCCAATCTCACGGGTATGAAGTCTAGACACGGACAAGTGGTCCCTAATGGTCACTAGGGTCTACAGTTCCCATGGGGTACAAAGTGTTTGAGGCAACAAGCGTGCCAGACACAGTGTTCCATGAAAGAACCTCGCCCAGTTGTGGTACCCCATGTCAAGCTCGATCGTAGCAAGAGCCACGGGAGTCAACATGAGCATCCACGCTAATCCTATGTGTCACAGGCCTGGGTAGTGGGCCTTTTACCTCACACAAACCCCCCACCTACAAAACAAAGCAGAAAAATATGTGGTCCCCACGGGGACCCATAATATAGTCCAGATGCATGATGTGCAAGCAGAAATAAGCATGACATGCAAGCAGAAAAGTAAACATGCAACATATATACAAGATATAGACATAAAAACAACAAATAAACACCCAATAAAATAAAACAAACAAAGGCTAGGATCGACTTGCTTAGGTAGTCCCCAGCAGAGTCGCCAGCTGTCGCACGCTCGCGAAAAAAGAACAGAGTCGCCACCAATATATTTATCCCATAAGGGAAAGGAATATCAGAAAACCTAACAAGGGAAGGAACAAGGTCTTGCGACCAGAGAATCAAGGTACGGGAGTCGGTTACGCAAGGGGAAGGTGCTAGCACCCCTCACGCCCATCGTACTCGATGGTATCCACCTATGTTTGTTTCTATCTAAAGGGTGTGTACTATGTCTATGTCTACATGCGAATGAATGCAAAAGAAATACGGGGAAAAGAAGGAATTATTTACAAGTGTGCTCGTTCAAGCCCCGCGACTTGATGCCTACGTATCCTTTTTAGGAATCAGAGCGCCGTAGTTCGGCTCAAGATTTTCTGTTTGTTTTTGTGTTTTTTAGTTGGGCGGAGTTAACGCTCGCGCTCTTGCATAAGGGGACAGCCTAGGATGCAATAGAGCGGAGATAACAATGCCCTTAAGAAAAGGAGATGAGAGAGACTTTGAGTGTTTCGAGGAAATCCCTTAAGCAAGGGAAACTCGAGTTACTCTTCGGTTTGTGTCTTTTAGAAGTTGGGAACTTACGCCTGAATGGGACCCTTAAGCAAGGGAGATCCAAGCACTCGAACATTCCCTTAAGCAAGGGACGTTCAAGCTTCCATTCCCTTTTTAAGAATTTTCACTTTGATTATTAATGTTTTAAGTATTTTCTTTGTATTTTTTATGGGATTTTATTTGAGTATTTATTAGATGTTTTATGTTGTAAAAGAAAAAGAATGAGAAGAGGGAACTATTCCTAATTTCTAAATCTATGTTATTATGGTCTAAATCTAAAGTTATGGTAACAAAATCCTAAAAGGAGCATACTAATGATATTAACAATGTAGGCCAAAAATATGGCCAAAAACAAGTAACAAAAATCACATGACAATTATACAAAAATGACATGGAAATGGTACAAAAGCAATTCAAGCATTAGTGCAAAATTAAGCTAAAAAAATACTACTATTTTTATGAGTTTTTAAAGTGGGAATTTAAATGTCAAAATTAACCTAAAAATCTAACATTTTTTATGGTGATTATTTATTCTAAAAATGTGACCAAAATATGTGATTTTTATAAGCTTTTTAATGTCTAAAAAAAAAAGAATAAAACTAAGTAAAGAAAACTAAAATCTATCTACTAAGCATGGGCTAGGGGGTGAATATTGAATTCAGTGGTGCAGTTCAGACAATAGGCACCTGGCCCAAACAGAGGAGGCCCAAAGATTTTTTGTGTTGCAAAATATATGGTGTGTGGGCCTATGGGGGGTGCACGCGCAGCAAATCGTGTAAGGCCCAGTAGCATTGTTTTTGTACAGATTTTCCTTACGGCCAAAAACTGAGTGTGACATTGGGCTTAAGGGGTGAGAAAGCATTTTCGGCCCAAGGTTATTATTGTGTAGTAACAGATTTTTTGAAAGAGATAGGCCGGGGGGTGCGGACAGTAATCCGCATGGTTATGGCCCATGGTTTGTTGAGTTTAATCCAATTGTTTATCATTTTTATTATTAGAATTTTATATTGAATTAAAAAAATGAATTAAATAGAAACTAAAAAATAATAGGAATGAAAAGGGGATTAGGGTTTTATTACTTGTGACCCCTAAGCTTCTCACGTTCCTCTCCATCTCTTCTCACGAACAAACGGCGCGGCGGCATTGCCTCGATTCCCTCCGTCTCCGATGATCTTTCCGGCCGCTCACTCCGTTTCGACCTCATCTTCTCTTGTGATTTTCGATGTTCACGCGTTCTTACGGTTGGCGGTGATAATGATGGATGCGATTACCGGTTGAAGATCGGAAGAACGTCGCGATGCTCTTAATACGCAAAGATGAGGATGATTATGTTGGAGGTTGAATTGAAGTGTTGATGATGGTGAGAATTGTCGTCGTTTGTGCAGCTCGATGAAGAAGATGACGCGATGAAGATGCGTTGACAGAGTTTCACGAACTTGTTTGGAGCAGAGATGATGAATATCGATGATGATGAAGAGCTGAGAGTTTTTGGATTGATGTTGTGAAGAAGATCGATTGGAGATGAAGGCTGAGTAGTTGTTGAAGGCGAATGGTGGAGGTAGTTTGAAGAATTGATCTCAAGCAAACTTCTTACAGGTGAAATCTTAGTTCTTCGCTTCTCTGTCTTTGCTCTTTATTCACGATTCCTCTTCTTTCTGCTAAGCTTCTGTTTTGGTTGTTTGTTGCGAGATTGAGAGAGAGAGAGTTGAAGATTGAAGGTGATTGTGGTGATGGTGATTTGCGGAGATCGTATATTGATGAATGTGGAGAGTGAAGATGAAGAGAGGATGAATGGGGAATTGAGATTGAAGAACTGAGAAACTGATGATGATGAATGGGATTGCAGAAAGATTGTTGAAGATGGGAGAAAAAATGGTTGAAGAAGGTGGTCGAAGAAGAAGATTGAAGATGGTGATGAAGTGAAGAGATGAAGATGATGATGAAAATGGTGAATGAAGTGGTGACCGTGAAAATGGAGGAGCCAGATCTGTTTTATAGCCTTTGAAGATGAAGAGAAGCTCAGGTTCTAAGGTGAGTTTGTTACTGATTTCTCTTCTGAATTTTCTGTTAGATGGTTTGTAGAAGTTAGTTTTTTCTATTTTGGAAGTTTGCTTAGCTGGCATAGTTAGTTATGGTCAGTTAGGTGGTTAGAGCTGTTAGGAATTTTCTATTTTCTGTTATATGTTAGTTATTTTTTCTGTTGAGAATCGGTTGAGAGAAGTTGTGAAATTCTGTTGGCTAAGCTGGAAGTTAGAGTCAGTTGAAAATAGTGTGGATCTGATTATTTGCAATGGAATTGACTGTATGCATTCTATGTGAATTTGAAGTAGATTGTGTGGTCTGAAAATGTGTAACTGTTAGGATGATTGGTTTAATATTGAATGTGTATCTGTGCCGTTTTCTTTTCTTGGAATAAGTAGCAGCAATTTTAGTTTGAGGAGGTCCTTCTTTATTGATATGAAGCTGCAATGGTGATTGGTGTAGGCTGGCTTGTGCTGTTATTTGTATATTTCGGAGTCGACTCGGTTTTAATTGCTGGAACTGGGGAGCGTTTGCAGGGATCATTGTAGCGAGTTCTTTTTCTTTATATTGCAGGGAACCGGTGCTTCAGATGGATTTGGCTCGGCTGTTTTGTTTAGCGTGAATGTTGGACTGGGGTTTGTACTGGACTGGTTTTTTATGTGGATAGGTTAGCTTGGCTATGCTTAATGTGCAGGTCTTTTATTTGAAGGGTTTAATTGTGTACAGGGCTGTTTTGTATTGTTTTTTGGATTGGATTTTGAATGATGCAGGGATTTCTAAGACAGGTTCATAAGTAGCATGAGTGTCTTCTTTTGAATGTATGCTGGCTGAACTTGTATTTTTATGAACCAAGGCTTATTTCAAATATGTTTTGGAGTGTATGTGAATTTATATGTATTTTCTGATAAGGTTTTTTTTTTATTTGTGCATGGTGATTAGCTTGGTTAAAGGGGCTGCCATGTATGTTCACAGTATGCAGGTCTTGGAATTTATGGCTGCCAGTTGGAAGTACAAAGAGGAAATTGAAGGTGACTTGGAGTCTGGGTGTTGTCGTCACGTGGCATTGGTTTTAGAAAGCAGGATGAAGATTGGAATATGGCTAAGGATTATGAAAATGAGATATTAGCTTAGACTTAGACAATAGAAAGTCTCCTTGTAATTTTCTCTCTTTTGTAAGGATGATGATGTAAAGATCTTCAGGGTTTTGCCGAACCGGCTCATGAAAGTTTTCACATGATTTGTTTTGTGAATGGGAGTGTATTTTTGTATGACTTTTAGCATATGATATAACTTGTAGCCCGAGTCAACAAGACGAGCTCCCTTTTATTTTCCAATTTGAGAGTTGTTCTATGACTTTCCACTACTTGGATTCAAAGTCCAATCATCCCAGCTTACACTTTAAATCTTTCAAAATGAAATCAGGCCACGAACTCGCAACAGAAGGAACCACTTTAACAAGTGGCTCGTAACATAACCATCCCGTGAATTATTTGCTTTAAATCAATCCCATTTGATTAATTGTATTTTCCAAAAGACTTAAGCCGTTCACAACTCCTTGGATAACATTTCTTTTGAGGAAATAAATAAGCTTGTGCCAAAATCTACGAGAGACCCCTGTTTGCTCCATGATTCTTGATCCTCTACTTTTAGATGTTTTATTTGATGAATGATGCATGTTATGTCAATGACCTAATGGAAAGATACAGATGAATGCAAAGCGTAAGCCAGTTAAAAATGAAAGGGGTAGGACAAATTTGGGGTATGACAGGCCGGATGAATGTCACCGAACATCAATGAAGCGTCCCGATCCTGAGCCGGGACATCGATTGCATTCAAATGATGCATGGGTTAGATGAAATTGTTTTAACCGTTGTAATTTCTTAGATCTATTAGCTTTCTTAATTTTCTGTTTGAAATTTTGTTGTAATATCTATTAATCAATGAATCAATGCATGGGTCTTTTATGGTTCAAAATGCTTCTGTTGTTGTCTGCTTCCGTAGATGGATCTACGGAATGCTTCCGTAGGTGCATCTACGGAATAAAATAAACGTAAACAAAAAAAGGGTGCTTCCTAAGATCCATCTACGGAAGCACGAGGGCAAAATTGTCAATTCGGTGTTGCACCTAAATGCTATGGGGGTGGGTGAGAAATTTTCAAAATATAAATTATAATAAAGTAAAAATATATTTAAATTATTTATAGTAAATAATATTTATATCATTAACATATATTTAATTGATAAATAAAATAAAATCACAATAGAATTAAAATAAAATAAAATAACAATAAAATAAAATAACAATAAATTAAAATAAACGATATTTAATAATCAGGTCGGCGTAACTGATGGTTGGTTCCACAGTTAGGAGGATGTCCAATTCTCGTAGACGTTCTACGAGGCACTTCATCATTTGGAGGCTGAGTAGAAGGCCCTACCTCATATCCACGATCATACAACTCTTCGACCATTTCTTCACTAATAAAATCAATCGTCGTCGCACTGCCATAACTTAATCTGGTTTCCTCATTATTCCAATTTTGGTGGGTGGTGTTAGGCAATGAGGTTTGCATGTGGACATAGTGCTTTTGTTATGAACTTGAGGTAAATTGTTGTGATTGGGAAAAAGGCATTTGTTGTTGGGGTGTTTGGTAGTTGTGGTATTGTGGTTGGATGTATAATATAGATGGGTTATGTTGGGTAGTGGTAGGTTGTGTTTAGGTGTGTTGGGATGTTCGGTAGTAATGGTGTTCGTAGATTGCGATAGTGGTAGGTTGTGAGAATGTTGTGTGTGATAGGTGTATGAGGGTATGGGTTTTGGTGATGTTAATGTTGGCTTGGGGTATAAGGTTGTTGTGTTGGAATGAAAGCTTGTTGGGTGTTACGGAAATGTTGTTGGGTGTTAGGGTTAGGTGGTCGGGTTTGTTGGAAATTTGAGGACGATGGTTGGTTACGAGGGTCAAATAAGAATCTATTCGGTGATAAATATAAATTTGACACAAATGCATACCATGTCATGTATTCTCAGATCGGTTTACATTCTTGAGGCATGATTTTTCCCCATAAGACAGTTTTATGGCGATTATGCCATTGACGACGCTCATTCTTGTAATGGTCTCTCCAATCATGGTATGGCCATTGATCGATTAGTTCACTTTTGTGATACTCTTCCATGCACTTTGGAGGACACGGTATGTCCTATTGAATGCCAAACTGGAGTTTAACCCTATCTAAATGATGCATTTCAACATAAGTGAAACTAATGATAAATTTTTTTGAACTCCACATGTAAAACCCTCTAAACCCACGATAATATTATAGAAATAATTAGAGTAAATTAGCATGCATATCAAATAAGAGTGTCACACATATTCCAAAACCACAAATACATCTGTCATGCTCAATAACACTAAATTAAATTCATGCTTTTCATATCAATTCACACAAGCATGTCGCAGCGAAATCACTTTATTTTGAATAACCTCATAATATTCAAGTCTCAATTATACTTCATTCATTAAATCAACTTAGGTGTAAAAGCCCCTTCACCATAAAATTCAATCCAATTAACAAAATAAATAGAGTATACAATTGTACTCCCTCCGTCCCATATTATAAGTGTTGCACCCCAAAATTTGCCCATCCATTTTTCTACTAACTGGCTTATTGTTTTTTAACTTCACTTGCATTTTAGGCCATTTACACATCATGCATTCATCAAAAATAATATTGGTTCATTAAATCAGTGGGGATGGATTGAAGACATCAATTTGATCATGGTTTATTTCCATATTCATCTGCTAATCAAGAGAATCTTCCCTATGAAGTTGGACATGATTATTTAGTGTACTTCTTGAATTATATGTTATGGTGCAATACTTGGTGAATCCACCTGGACAAAGATGGTAGCCTATGACAAGTCTTGTGAAATTGAGATTCTTATGGTGTTGGTTTGAAAAGGAAAAGATTCATAAGCACTTTTTGGTTATTGCTGCATATTATTGGTTATTGATGCATATTAGTGAGAGGAAACCTGTGAAAGCTATTTACAAAGACTCTGTCTTTTGGTCAAAATCAACCATGAGATTGACTTTTGACTAAAGGCATATTGACCCCATATCTTTGGTTATCATTCTTATTGAGTTCTCTTCATTCAAGATTGCATATTGAAAAAAAGAGAGATCTTAGATTTTTATGAGATAAAAAGAAGGTCAGTGTGTTCATTACAAGTTCAAGAATCACTACACGACCACTTCCAATTCCATTCAACATCACTACAAATTCAAATCCAATTCTATCACACACGTAGAAAATGACAACCAAAATAGTCAAGTTCCATCAATTTGCCATTCAAGCCATTACAACTACAAAAGTTCAATCCATGTCACATATTATACGAGAAATTATTTACAAAAGTACACAAGAAAAAATCGACCTCTATTCATCACCTCAATTATCAATCCATTCATCCTTCATGTATAGACTCACAATCAAACACAAATTGCATACTAGCCTACTGACAGTACATGTTCAAGTTCATTATCTATTACAAATTCCAATCTTATTTACACTATACTAGCTACTGCACTGCATGGAAAGGTTGCTGCTAGACTTTTTCTCATACACTCGACCTCGTCATGCTTTCAAGAGTGCTGTCATGCTATTGCTTTTGTCCAAAATCACCATATAAAATCCCTGCAACAAATAAAAACCAGCAGCCATTAACAAACTTTCTCCAACCATTACACTGCCATAACCACAAAACAGAATTTAACTATCAACCTAGTGTCTCTAACTAACTCTTCTAACTTTGTAACAAACTTAACTAACTTGCAACAACTTCCAACTAATTTTATAACAAGCTTTTCCAGCCATAACAGAATTATCCAACAGACCTAACCATTTTTAACAGAATCAATAAATTCCTAACAGAATTCAGTTATTACCAACAGAAGCAACTAACAGATTCTACAACAGAAAAAGAGAAGGGTAACTACCTTGCAATTGATATATAACAGAGCTTCACTCTTCTATTCATTTTTGTTCATCACTTTTCACCCATCCACCACTTCTTCACCATTTTTTCACACTTCATCTCAGAACATTCATTCATCTCCACCTCTCGACTCTTTCTCCATCTTCATCTTCTTTCACTCATCCTTCATCATATCCACCATTTTCAATCACCAACTCAACCTTTACTCCTCTCCAAATTCATCATCTTCATCGCTTCTGCACACTCAATTCAACCACCATTGCCACCATGATTCACCTCCGTCATCTTCTTCCACTCTGAGCCTTCACACTCTCTCCGCAACATCTTCATCATCGCCATAACTCCTTCTTCAACGCACATTCACTAATTCAACTCAGCAACCATTAAAGATTTCGTTCATCATCTTCACTGCAAGTTCGTCATCACCTTCATCATCGGAACTTCATCTTCATCTGCAACAACGAAAACATTCATCATCATCTTCGTCCTTCAACCACCAGATTCCTCAACCTTCAACAACCTTCAATCACCAATCTCGAATTCTAGCTCTATTTCAATCGCGCTTCATCATCAAGAACACCGCAAAGAACAAGTCGAAGACGAGATTGAGAGGAAGGGATCGAGAGATGGAAATCAGAGATGTAGGGACTGAGACGAGAGTGGACAAGTGGAATACGTGAGTTCACGGCGGCGGAGGAACCTTCGATCGGAGATAAGAGCTAGGAGGCGCCGCTGCGTTTGAAGAGAGAGAGAGGAGATTGCTTCATGAAAAAATCCAGAGGTCACAATTCCGAACCCTAGTTCCTCTTTCATTTTCTTTTTTTTTTGGTTAATTATTATTATTTTTTTTATTAATAATAATATGATAATAACATTAATCTGAATAAACCTCATGGATCAAACAAACTTCTGGGCCATTGCTGATTACACCCCCTGTGGCCCGTCACTACCATTTTTGGCTAAAGAAAATCTGGATAATAATAATCAATCTGAATCAATCTCTTTGGGCCTGCCACGAACAGCTGCTATTCGCACCCCTCGAGGCCCATACTTCCGTTTTTGGCAGAGTCATTGATGTAACAATAAAATTCTGTTGGGCCCTGCGCCCCTATTACTTATCACCTATCTGTTTTCAGATCGCACCCCCCTGTGTCCAATACTAGAATTTAGATGTTAATTAGATTTTTTACCTTTTCTCTGAGTAATTGAAATGCTAATTTTCTCCCTCTTATTTTAGACTTTAGTACATAATTTTCCACATAAAAAAAGATCACAAAAATATTAGTTTAGGCTATTATTGTAATTCTTTTGCTTAATTCGAATTCTTTTTCTCATGTAAAATTCTCATAAAAATAGTATCTTTTAATTCATTTTCGCACTATATTTTGAATCATTTGTTTTCATGTTTTGTGCTATATTTCAAGCCATTTTAATTCCAATTTTGTACTAATTTTGTATCATTGTTTACGTTTTTTTTACTTGTAACTTCACTTGTATGTTCCCATAGATTTAGGACCTATAATTCATAACTTTTAGGTTAGCCTTCTCTTTAGGCAAATCCTATAATTTTAGGTAGAATCTTAACTTGACAATTTAGGACTTAGCATCATTATTAGATTAGGTTCTTTTCCTTTTTCTTTTCAACTTCAAAAACGCGAATCATGCTAATACCTTTTTTTTTAGTGGGAAAGAAATGATTGGGGCGTAGGCCCCGATGTATGTTCTTTCCTACTTAGTGAAAGAAATGATTGGGGCGTAGGCCCCGATGTATGTTCTTTCCCACTTAGCGGAAAAGAAATGATTGAGGCGTAGGCCTCGGTGTATTTCTTAACCGTTATTTAGAGAAACGAGTGTGGCGTAGGCCTCGATGTGCATTCTCTAAATATTCAAAACTTTGTATTTCTTAACCACTATTTAGAGAAACGATTGTGGCGTAGGCCTCGATGTGCGTTCTCTAAATATTCAAAAAAAAACTCTTTTTAAGGCATGATTCAAGTCACAAATTAATTTCCCTTAAAAGACATCCAACTAAAAACACTTCAAAATATCTAATAAAGGCTCAGACCTAAAGTAAGGAAGTGATGCAAAGCCTTGTAGTGGGTTCTCGTCCATCATGGAATTACACCTAAAAAACACAAACCAATTTTCTCTCTTCTCTCTCTTGCCTCTGAGGCATTCTTTCTCTTGCCTTCAGGGCATTCTTTCTCCTAATCGGACACGTTATTTCCGCTCCATTCCCAGCTTAAGACTCCAGAGGTCGAGCAGCGGAGTGCGAATGTAACTGTTCAACTAAAAAACACAAAAACAAACAAAAACTAAAGAGCCGAACTACGGCGCTCTGATTCCTGAAAAGGATACGTAGGCATTAGGTCGCGGGGCCTAAGCGAGCACAATTATTTATAAACCTTATTTTCCCCGTGTTTCTTCTTCTTTCATTTGCATGCATTTCCCTTAGTAATTAAGCTTTAGATTTACACACCCTTAGAATAGAACAAACATAGGTGGATACCATCGAGTACGATGGGCGTGAGGGGTGCTAGTACCTTCCCCTCGCGTAACCGACTCCCGTACCCTGTCTCTGGTCGAAAGACCTCGTTCTTGTTCATCTTAGGTTTTCTGATATTCCTTTCCCTCGATGGGATAAATACATTGGTGGCGACTGTCATATCCTAATTTTTGACCCCTTGAGATGTCATATCTTTTAGACTTTTCATCAAAGACAAAATAGACACTCAGAGCAGTCACTTGTTCATCTGATACCTAGTCTAGGGTTTTGAGCCCCATCAAGGACTAAAATCAGGGATTACATTTGGGAAACCCCAGAAAACCCCAGGGGATCATTCAAAGACATCAATCATCTTCAAATAGCTCATATGACAATATCCATGGGGCATTACACTCCAAGCCAAGATCCACAGTCATCAATTTCATCTGGTCGACAATTAGGGTTTTTGACCTAATTCACCAAGAAAGTTGACTTTTAATCAGGACATGGATCCAAAACTCAAGACATGGTTCAAGGACTTCTACTACCTCAATATAATCCATTTACATCACCCATATGAGGAGAAGATCTTGATTCTACACAAAAGTCCAAAATCACACTTTATCAGGAAAAAGTCAACTGTATAGGATCACCTTTGACTTTTAAGATTTTTGGTCAAACCATGACTTCCAAAGATCAATATCATCAATATATGGTTATTAAAGTCATTTGACCAAAGAAATTCAAAGAGATTCATCAAGGAGCAAAAAGTCGGGAATTAGGATTTTTGAGGGCATTGTGGGAACTCAAAATTTCACCTACACAACTCAAAAAACTTCCAACATGAAAGTTGTAGATCTTTAAAAATAAAACAACATATTACATAGGAACTTTTTTCAAAAGATCAACCATTTAAGAGATTTGGAATTTTGAAGCTTTAGGTCATAAAAACTTAGTTTTCATCCAACTTTGGGCTCATTTTTCACAATTTTCCCAAATGATTCTGAAGAAACTATAAACTAATAGTTTGAAGTAGATGTTTAGGGCTTTCCAAATTGTGCTCAACCTTCTCCAAATTCATTTTGAGCTAGGAGTTATGCTTGTTCAAAGTTGGCCTCATGAAGTGAAATTATAGGTCATGCCCCATTTTGGAACTTTGAAATTTTGTGTGCATGACCTCACTTATGGATGCTACACGACCCATAACACATCTGAAAACATGCCATGCATTCATTTTCACCATAGCATAAGAATTGAGGAAGATTCCCAAAACAAGAACATGTGATTATGTAATGATTACATTTGGGAATTTATGGCAAATTGATGAATCACCCAAGGAATCTTCTCACCAACCAATTAGAGCTCATTTTTGTCTCAGAATTGTCCCCTAAGATCAAGCAAAATCGAGGGCTAGGGGATTGATCAAATGGAATCAAAATTCCCATCATTGCATTTTGGATATTTTTGAAATTCCTTCATAGCCAAGAAACCAAATCAACCTCATTAAGCAAGCTCACTCTCTCAATCAGTACTGAACCATTTGCCTATAAATAGAGGGCTCTTTCTCATTCAGAAAACACACCAAAGCAACCATATTCCTTGCTTTCTCTTTCTCTTCTCATGCTTATGGTTTTTCAAAGTTCTTTGGCAAGAAGAATCGTTTTCTTCAAACTAGAGCTTCTCTTTGGAAAGTAAGAATTCTAACATCTCAAGGGGGCTCATTTGAGGTGATCCAAGCACCTGGATCACTTCTGTAGGTGGAAGAACACCATTGTTGTTCTCACTTTGGAGCTGTTGCAGTTGGAGGTCCATAGAGCAATTCAGAAGGTTTCCAACAAAGCAAAGCATCCAGACACGTTCCTTAGGTCATAGTGAAGCTGTTTAGATGGCTGCAGCTCATCTGTAACTCAAGATTCATCACCCTCCATGTCCACTTGAAGCTCAAATCGAAGGTGTCGGGTAGAGCAATTCAGAAGGATTGAAGTCACAATAAGCATTCAGTTAGCATCATTGAGTCCCAAGGAAGCTTTTAGGATCACTCATACAAGCCCAGGTGTTCTCTATCATCCTCACGACCTCCATTTTCAGAGGTAAGTTTCTCAACTCCACCTCTTTAATTCGTGTACCTTTTTGGTTAAATCTCGATACCATTTCATTCAGCATCATCAGAGGATTAAAAACCCTCTATCATCAGTCATTTATACTTCAGTATGGTCATTTAATTTAAATTTCAAATTTTAGGGTTCTTCACGTATTTTAGATAATTCAGTAGATGTAGTTAATAAAAATTCATGTTAGTTACATATTTGAAATCGTGAGAGAATTTAGAGCAAGTTTGGTCTTTACATCTTTGCAAATGGTTGAGATTTGAGAGAGTTCAGAATTTCAAAAATCCAAAAGCTAGAGGTTGAAGATGACAATGGTGGTGGCGCGCAAAATTCAAATCCAGGGCTAAAGTTTATTTTATTTTGAATGGTAGTTGTTTCATAAACGACTAAATCGTTATAGCCCAGTGGTAAAGAGTGTTTTGTGTTGCGCGTGCCCAAGGTCTGGGGTTCGAATCCCCCTCGCCCCAGACCTTTTGATTTTATTTCTTTTTTTGCTTCTATGCACTTGAGTAATATATGAATTGCAATGGAACCATTCATTTGTCACCAAGCGCGCGTTGGCTCAATGGTGTTGTTTTGGACTGGTAACATAAAGGGCGTGGGTTCAAACCTGGTTGATGACAAAACCCTATTTTTTTATCACTCTTTACACTTGATTTCTTCACAACTTTAAACAATTATTTAACCTATCAAATTAATTCATTTTGATTTCATTTTTTACACACTTGTCATTTAATATATCTATTTTGTGAATAATCAAAAAAATCATAAAAATATTATTTATTTCATGTGTTTTTATTAGGTTTAAAATAGTATGTTTTAAGTGTTTTCTTAAATACTTTAAATATATATTTTTATCTTGTTTTGACCAAGCTACTTTGTGAATAATTTTATGATAAAATCCTAATCATATAGATCTTAGTGAGGTTAGATTTTGTTTTTACCTTATTAAAGTTGACTTTTATCAATTTTCAAAACTGTTTCCAATCTCCAATTAGACGGGTGATTAAGGTTTTCAAACAACCAAACCTTATATCATTTCAATCATTTTCCAACTGTTTTCATAAACAGTAAATCATTTTTTCAATGGGCCTCTAATAGAGTGTAAGTCCCAACACCTTTTTCTTTTCTTAGTTTGTTTTCAAAAACTGTATTTACAAAATCTTCTTTCTGTTTTCAAAACATTCTTCTGGTATTTGAAGGGCATTATTCCTGGTGAAACTCTTCAGATACCTATGTGACCTTTGTCCATCTTCACTTCTTCTGTTTTCAAAACCCTTAACTGTTTATTATAAATATTCAACTGTTATCAAAAATTGCTGGTAAGGCTTTGTACATACTTCTTCAAAGGCCTCCACTCCATCCAGGTTAGGCTTTACAAGCTTTCAATTTACAGTCATTATTTAAATTACTGTCAAATATAGAACTGTTTATATATTTAGAACTACGTTTGAGTGTAAACCCTAGGACAGTTAAACTATATATATATATATATATATATATATATATATATATATATATATTATAGGAATATGGCCTAGGATTGAGAATGTCTTCCCGGTGAAGGCTCTTTCCTAATTAGAGATCTGTAGTTCAAACCCCCAAGATGAATTATTCCCGATGAAACATCTTGGTAAAAGCCTTAGAACCCAAAATAGGACACATCCACCCAAAGAGGAATTATTCCCGGTGAAACCTCTTACCCATTTGCTTAAAGCCAAAATAAGTTCAAAACCACATAGCTTTCTCTTGTGCTATAACAAGGACCCTCGATGACCCTCGATTAGCCTCCTCTTGGGCTTTGTACAAGGACCCACAGGCTTCTTAAAAGCATTTCCAGCTTCCTCTTGAGCTTGTATACAAGGACCCATCAGGTTTCTTATAAACATAGGAACAGGCCTTTAGTTACCTTTTAGCCTATCCTGGTGAGTTTCTTCCATTCTTTAAACCAAACTTTAAACAAGCTAAGATTGTCTCAATCTCATATTGAGTACACTTTTTGGAATGAGAGACATGGACAGTCTCTGTCACCCTTATCTTCATCAATCTTCCTTAGCAGAGTCTAGGATCCATATTTGCTTATCACCAGCAAGAGTCAGCCTTAATCTTGGGCTTTAAAACAAGAAGTTTCAACTAGATAATCTTTCTTCCTTCATTTTTAACAAAAATCCCTGGAAAGGGTTAGCCTCCACACATTCTTTCATTTCAACAAAAACCCCTGGAAAGGGTTAGCCTCCAACATCACTCCTTCAAATCCAAAGATTCATTCTCTTAAGAGATAATTCCCCAAAAGAGTCAAAACCCCTGGAAAGGGTAAGCCTCCAAAAAACATGATAAAAATCCAGTCTTTTAATAGTCTATTTCTCCAGCTGAGTCAAAATCCCTGGAAAGGGTTAGCTTCCAAAAAACATAAAAATAAATCAGTTTGTTAGAACCTCTAGCAGAATAAAACTCCCCCAGTGAGTCCTTCATTTTTTAGCCACAACCTTGGGCTTTGTACAAGGCAGATAAACCATATTTCCCTGTGTCAAAGATTCTTAATCTCAAGGATCTTTTCCCCATAGAGTCTTCCATACTCAGTTTCTTTAAAAGTCCGCCACAACCTTGGGCTTTGTACAAGGCAGAAAATAATCTTTCCCCTAGCTAGAGTAGCCACAACCTTGGGCTTCATACAAGGCACAAATTAAATAAACTTCCACAGTTAAGAGTCAGCCACAACCTTGGGCTTTGTACAAGGCACACAAAATAGAGTCATTCATAGTCTTTAAAACTCAATTATCCTCAGTAGTCAGCCACAACCTTGGGCTTTGTACAAGGCACACAAATAGAGTCTCCCTGATTAGAGTCAGCCTCAATTCTGGGCTTTGTACAGAACACAAAAACTCCTTAGTTTAAATTCTCCCCAGTAGAGTTATCTCCCAGAGTCAATAAAATCAATCAAAAGCCTCAAGCTTGGGCCTCATTCAAGCCAGCTAAAAAATCAAATCTTTCAAACAATAGATAGACATAGCTCATCCTCATAGGTAGATATTTCTCTTATCTCACCACAAACAAACAATCATTTCAAACAATCATCATTTCAAACAAATCATCATTTCTCCCATTTAGGACACTGAAAGGCATGCTCTGGCAACACACCCAGACTTGTACGACCCTTTCCCTAATTTGGTTGAGAATCTTTCATTTTAGAGGCACGATGGCTGTCATACTTGATCAACCAAGTAGACTCCCCTCTTAATGAAACATCATTTTTTTAGCTTTTCTGTCACTTTTAAAATGTTTGTGGTGGAATAGTAGAAATACCTCTCTGTAAAGATAATTTCATGTCTCTTTATTGTAAACAGAGATTTAATTCAAAGCTTCAACCTTGAGCTTCAAGCAAGGCACCAAAAATCTTTAATTTCCCTAGTTAGTTCCCCGAACTACATTAAGCTCTGACTTCCACTAGGGATATGTAGGCATGAGGTTCACAAGGAATCTCAGCGAGCTAATAAAATACCAAAAATAGTCAGTTTGTTTGTCTGTCTGTCTGTCTTTTTTAAATCAATTCAATTCTCTCTCCTAACACAAAGGAGAAACTTTCCCAATCATTAGCAATAAACACAATCACAATGACATAGAGAAGGTTCCCGTAGAGTACTACGCATATGTAGGGTGCTTAAACTCTTCCCTATGTATAACCGACCCCCCGAACTCCAGAATTTCTAGTCTAGGTGAATCCCCACACTTAGCAAACTCCTAGGGTTTAGTTGAGATCTTTTTTTCCCTTTCCTACTCGTAGGACAATAAGAAAGTTCATGTGATATCGTAGGAAGAACTGAAACAAAATTCATCCCATCCCGGGCGCATTCTCCTTCCAAATTTCGCGTGAAGGGTCTAGCGTGCCGTCCTCCCAAGTGAAACGGGGAGGTAAAAAAAACGACACCACAGAAAAATGGCGACTCTGCTGGGGATATAAGTGTTAAAAACCTTGGTTTTTCATCCAAACCAATGGTTGACCTGTTGCTGGTCCAGCCCCAATGAGGAATTAGGGATGCCAAATTCCCCCTCAAACAAGAGAGGTCCTGCCTAACCTCTGTGTCATTTCATGTGTTTGTTGCATATATATTTATTTATTTTGTTTATTCTGTATCGGGAAAGGGCTTGATTCTCCCTTGTGGTGAGAAATCCTATACCCGGATTTGAGTGCAACATAAGATAGGATGGAGGATGTCTTCTCGGTGAAGGCCCTCTAATCTTGGTTTCCAAATCTACTCTTGGGATTTGCCTGGCTGGTTGTGATTAACTGCGCCAATGCATTCCGAGACTGATTTGTACCAGGAGGACCTAGAAACACATTAACCCCACTTAAAGCCTTTTTTAGGACGTAGAGCGGTGATTACGGAAGTAATTGTCACGCAGATACTACACTTAGAGAAAACTCTCTTATAGATACCAGTCAACGTATCTTTAAGGTTGAGCAAAAACTCTGAGACCCCTAGAACCCGTTCTACAGGTACAAAAATCCTTATCCTTAGTTTATCATTGGGGCGAGGTTTGCGTTATGACTTCATGACCACTATACCCTTCAACGCCATGTTTGTTTCAAAACTCTTGTGTGTGCATTCATGCATTCATGCATCATTCATCATAATAATTAAAACCAAAAAAGAGTCTTTTTCGAGTCGTTTTTCAAGGAAACTAAATAACGAACGTTTTGAACTTCATAGAAAGAGAGAAACGGAGAGAGGACTTAAGGATCTATATCATGGATTACGGAAGAAAGAGAGCTAGGAAATACACCTTCAAGATTCCTAAGGTTGAGGAATTGGAAAAGCTCGGAAAACTGGTGGTCAACCCCCAGGCTTTCAAGGAGAAGTATGGAAAACTTCTGCCTCTTCTCAGCATTAACGTTGTGGATGGGATCCTTCCCACTTTGGTGCAGTTTTACGATCCAACGTATCACTGATTTACCTTTCCAGATTATCAACTCATACCTACGTTGGAGGAGTACTCTCGTCTGATTGGAATACCCGTGTACGCGCAAGATCCGTACTCCGGTTTGGAAAAGAATCCTGACGACATTATCATTGCTGCAACTACTCCTTTAAACGTAGTCGACATCAGAACTCATATGGTGAGTAGAGGAGGAATTCAAGGATTACCCTCCAAATTCTTGTTAGACCAAGCTCGGTACTTCGTCAGCATCCAAGATATGAGCGCATTTGAAGAAATCTTAGCATTGCTTATCTACGGATTGTTTTTGTTTCCTAACATTAACGATTTCGTCGACATCAACGCAATTAAGATCTTTTTGATTGGAAATCCAGTTCCAACCTTGCTTGCGGATGCTTACCACTCTGTGCATTCAAGAAACCTACAGCGAGGAGGATTAATCACATGCTGCGTACCGTTGTTATACGAATGGTTCGTCTCGCACCTGCCAAAGTCTAGCACTTTCTGGAACATGAGGGATGGCCTTTACTGGTCACAGAAAATCATGTCTCTCACTCATACAGACATTGATTGGTGTAGTCCTGACAACGACGAAACCAAGATCATCTTCAGTTGTGGAAGTTATCCCAACGTACCCCTTATTGGAACTAAGGGAGGAATCAGCTATAATCCAGCTTTAGCCCGTCGTCAATACGGCTATCCCATGAAAAATATTCCAAGTAGTATTCAATTGGAGGGTCTGTTCTTCAAGAACATCGACGATCATGGTAACATGCTGAAGAAGGAAATTGTCCAAGCCTGGCGTCTTGTTCACACAAAAGGGAGAAGGTTGTTATGAAAACATCTTTGCATCTCCCTAGATCCTTACCTTCAATGGGTACGCGTCAGAGCATTCAAGCTCAGGATGCCATATCAACATCAAGAACCTATTCCCCTAAGGGAACCAATTTACCTTTTCTCCACCGATGTTGAAAAACTGCAAGCGGCATTAAACAAGTTATGCCAAGAAAGGAATGCTTGGAGGAACAAGTATCGAATCGTCAACACGGAAAATGTTGAGATTCAGAACATCCTAAGAAGGAAGGATGAGTTACTTGAAGTACTTGATCAACAAGTGACACAATCATCACTTTCTCATCATATCCCTCCTGCTTCCTGGATCATCGATCAGCTCACGTCAGAGAACGCTCAGCTCAAGAAACAGAAGAAAATGTTAGAACGTGAAGTTGGCTCTTCGTCAAAGTTTTAGAGTCCTTTCTCTCAGTTTCTCTGTATTTCCCTTTTCAAAGTGTGTAAAAACGGCGTTCTCGCCTAATTAATAAAAGTTTGATGTTTCATAACGTAATTATGGTGTTTCCTTGAAAAATATAACTTAATTACATATCATGCATCGCTTTAGTCGTACGCACTGACACGAGAATTGTCGCGGATCTAATAGTCACTTTCCTTTCTCCAGAAAGAGAGGAGGAGACGGAGGTGAACCAAGACTTTCAAGCTGTCTCATCCATACAACACTCGTTCAAGTTACAAGAAAAGAATGGAAGACTTTGAACAAGAGAATGAAGAACTCAGAGAAGAGATTAATACTCTCAAGGGTACTGTTGAAAGACTCAATAGTATGGTAGAAGCCCTGGTAGTTGCGTAGAATCGACCAACGCCAGAAGAACCACAAAGGACTATGGTTTCCGAGATTGTTTCTACTCCTATTCCTCAGTATAACATGCCGCCTGATCGACCTTGGGGCATGCCGTATAACTTTACTCCAGAAGGGTACATACCTCCAGCTTCTGAAGTTCCAAGAGTCACCATGGATATGCGTCCACCGGAGGGTTACAAACCTCTGGAAATTGAAGTTCCAAGAGCAACGGCAATGGGTTTCACACAACAGAATGCTGAGATACCAAGATCTGCTGTCATGGCTTCTCCACGGCCGATAATGCATACTTTTCCTCCACGGGGTGGACAAGTATATCATCACGCTCCAAGTGAGGACGCTGGCGTATATGAAAGATTGGACAAGTTCCAGGAACAGTTTCTGCAAATGCAGAAGGAACTCAAGACTCTCCGAGGACAAGATTTATTTGGAAAGAATGCTGCAGACCTCTGTCTGGTTCCAAATGTTAAGATTCCTCACAAATTCAAAGTACCAGAGTTTGAGAAGTACAAACGGAATTCATGCCCACAAAGTCATCTCGTGATGTACGCTCGAAGAATGTCAACTCAGACTGATAATCAACAATTGCTCATTCATTACTTCCAAGACAGCCTGACTGGTGCTGCACTCAAATGGTATATGAACTTGGACAGTTCAGAGATTCGTACTTTTAGAGACCTCGGAGAGGCCTTCGTCAAACAGTATAAGTACAATCTGGATATGGCTCCCGACAGAGATCAACTCCGGGCCATAACTCAAAAGGATAGAGAAAGCTTCAAGGAATACGCTCAGAGATGGCGTGAAGTTGCTGCTCAAATTTGTCCACCACTTGAAGAGAAAGAAATGACAAAAATCTATCTCAAGACTTTGAGTCCATTTTACTACGGACGAATGGTTGCAAGTGCACCAAGTGATTTTACGGAAATGGTAAACATGGGTGTACGTTTAGAAGAAGCAGTTCGAGAAGGACGCATGAACAAAGAACCAGAATTTTCTATTGGTCCAAGGAAGTATGGAAGTTCTCTCCAGAAGAAAAAGGATCAAGATGTTAGCAATGTCTTGCACAAAATCAGAAAGAGGTTTCAACCTCAGGTTGCTACAGTAACTCCGGTTGTTAACTCAACGCCAGCATATCAACCTCAGGTTTCGCAACAACCATTTCAGCAAGGGTCACAACAACCTCAACAGCAGGTTCGACCTCCAAATTTCAACAACAATCGGATTCCAAGGTATCCTCCTTTTGACCCCGTGCCAATGCCTTATGCGGAATTGTTTCCAACACTACTGGCGAAAGGACTCATTCAGACAAAGAGCCCTCCAAATCCTGCAAATGAATCATCACAGTGGTTTAAGGCTGATCAATCTTGTCCCTATCATCAGGGGGCACCAGGTAACAACATTGAGAGATGTCTCAATTTCAAGATCGACGTTCAAAAATTAGTGAAGAGCGGAATGCTGTCCTTCAAAGATACTAATCCTAACGTCCAGGCAAATCCTCTGCCGCAGCATAAAGAAGCTTCAGTAAATCTGATAGATCAACACCCCAACGTCATTCAAATCTACGACATTCGTCAGATAGGGGAAAATCTTGTCAAAATGCACGCTAGACAAGCTGGATACGGTCATGTACCACCTCACAACTACTTCACATGTGAAATTTGTCCGAAGAATAATCAAGGATGTGCCGTAGTTCAAGCTGCATTACAAGAACAAATGGACTTAGGATGGATTCAACACATTCGAGTCAAAACTGAGCACGACGTCAACATGGTGCAAGGATGTCCAGAAGAATATAAAATCTACAAAGTTGAAGATCTCGAAGGATCGGTAGTCAGGTTCCATAAGACTTTAAATGGACTTGCCTACTTTGGAACGGATTTCCATCCTTACAGTAGATGCAGAATTTGTCGAAGAAATTCACGAGGATGTTTGCGCGTTCGCAACGACATTCAGAAACTAATGGATGAAAATACCATTACAGTTCTTGCCAACAGAGAAGATGACGAAGTCTTTACCGTATCTCCTCAAATTAATCAAGTTGAACCAACGCAAGTCAAGTATGACAGCAGGAAGACAACCATTGCTCCGTTAGTCATCTACTTACCAGGTCCTGTACCGTATGAGTCTGACAAGGCTATACCATATAAGTACAATGCTACATTCATTGAAAATGGTAAGGAAATACCATTACCATCTGTTGTCAACATTGCTGATGTTAGTCGAGTCACCAGAAGTGGATGAGTCTTCAACAGAGCAACAGAAAATGTGGAAACGCCTTCGGAAGAAGCCCCACATAGGCAAGACAATCATCCGACCAATGCTATTCAAGCGAAAGAAAATGATGAGATCTTGAAGTTAATCCAGAGGAGTGAATACAACATTGTAGACCAGCTGCTACATACTCCGTCTAGGATATCTGTTCTCTCCCTGCTATTGAGTTCTGAAGCTCATAGGGAAGCTCTACAGAAAGTTTTGGAACAAGCTTTCGTAGAACCAAGTGTTACTGTGGGACAATTCAACAGTATCGTTGCCAACATCTCCGCAGGAACCAACCTGAGTTTCTGTGACGAAGATCTTCCTTGAGAAAGAGTGAACCATAACCTCCCACTTCACATCTCAGTTAGCTGCATGGGTGATGTACTCACAGGAGTCCTAATAGACAATGGATCCTCTCTCAACGTCATGCCAAAATCAACATTATCAAGATTATCTTTCTAAGATTACCCATTGAGGAACAGTCACGTCATCGTCAAAGCATTTGATGGATCAAGAAAGTCAGTTTTCGGAGAAGTGGATCTTCCCATAACTATTGGACCTCAGACGTTCAAAATCACTTTCCAAGTTATGGATATCCCGACACAATACAGTTGTTTGCTAGGTCGCCCATGGATTCATGAGGCTGGGGCAATTACTTCAACACTTCATCAGAAACTGAAGTTCATAAGAAATGACAATTGGTGACCGTATGTGGAGAACGAGCTTTGATTGTCAGCAACCTGTCATCATTCTCCGACATAGAACCAAAAGAAGTCGTTGGAACCAAATTCCAAGCACTTTCCTTGGACAAGGAAAAAGGAAAGGAGAAAGCAGCGTCTATTTCTTCCTACAAAGATGCAGTCCAAGTTGTAAAGGATGGCACTACCAGTGGTTGGGGGCACATTAATATTCCTACCAACAACAAGAACAAAACAGGAGTTGGATTCTTTCCAACATCATCAAAGGTTATTCCAGGGATTGAGGTAGTTCTTCCAATTCAAGAAACTTTCCGGAGTGGAGGTTTTCTTCAACCTGTTCAACAAACAGTCAATACCATCGGTACGGAAGACACCGATGAGAATTTTGAAGTGGAATGTATGTCCTATCTTCTCGAGGCAGGATACATAGCCCTATCAGAGTCTGATTCACCTTGCTGTTATCCAACTAAAGAATTTGAAAGTAAGACTCAGTCAAGCAGTGAAGAAGTTACAAACAGCTTCACCACCAGAAGTCATGGTTCATCAGAAGAAGTTCCTCCTATCCCCGAAGAAACCTGGGATACATTAGGAGAACCAAGCGGAAAATTCGACTACATGGTGAAATACTCCGCTCCTGAAAGTTCAAGAATCTCTCTTGAAGACATTGTTCCAACTGGATGGAACATTGATTACGAGTACCTCTCTCAGCCAAAAGAGATGTATAACCCTTGCTATTCATCATCAGCATCTGGTGAAGTCATCATTGAGGATTATATCCCCAAGTCACCTTCCGAGGCTATTGATTTAGAGTTCACATATCTAGTCAATGCCATCTTGGGAGAAGAGCAAGACCAAAATACAGGAGAGGATGATCTCGAAAGTGTCTCCGACAACGAGTCTCTCCATTCAGAAGATTGGAAGTTTCCTCAAAAGAAAAACCGACATACTCCACTTGGAAATGGGTATGCTCACACCGCTCAGTCTGCTGAAGTTGAAGAAGATCGTCTGAGTGTTGCAAAGACAGTGGTTGGTAAATCAAGACCTACCACAGACCAGCTTAAGCCTAAGGTTCCAGATTACTTAGTGCACAATGGGGTTCGCCACTATTGGACAGCTGTTGAAGTTTCAACTGTTGTTCGCACTCCTAAGTAGGAACTTTCACCGTTATTTTGTCCTCTCACCATAGCCCAGGGTGAAGAGATGTTTCATAGGGCTTTGCATTTTACTATTTCTTAGGAAAATGTCCCTCTTTGCTTCGCCCAAAGCAATAGAGTTTTGTTTTATAGGGTCTTTGTTTCAAGAAATGACTGTTGATAAATAAAAATGTCATTTTGTTCCTTCGTTAGTTTTTCCCTTTTCTTTTTTTTGGAAAATTGGTAATCCTAAAAAACACCCTTAAAAAACATCAAAAAATTCCATTAACTGCATACACCGAGTCTTCCCTCGTTGTCTAAATAAAACTTATCACACATATGCAGATTAATCATAAAATACCCCGTTGAAACGTGCGACCGTATGACTTCTCCAAGCTTTGGGTTTCCTGTATTCGAGACAGAGGAAGAAGAAGACGAAGAAATATCAAAGGAAATTTCACGGTTACTTCAACAAAAGGAAGAGGCCATTCAGCCATACAATGAGCCTCTAGAGATCATTAACCTTGGTTCCGATGGAACTAGAAAGGAGGTTAAGATTGGAGCTTCGCTCAGTTCAGAAATCAGAGAAAGTTTGATACAGCTGCTCAAAGAATTCTCAGAGGTCTTCGCTTGGTCTTATCAGGATATGCCAGGGTTGGATACCAGTATAGAGGAGCATCACTTACCATTAAAAGCAGAATGCCCTCCGGTCAAGCAAAAATTGAGAAGAACTCATCCAGAGATGGCCATGAAAATCAAAGAGGAAGTTCAAAAGCAAATCAACGCTGGTTTCCTCGTCACTTCAGAATACCCTCAGTGGTTAGCTAACATTGTTCCCGTTCCTAAGAAAGACGGAAAAGTCCGCATGTGCGTCGACTACAGAGATTTGAACAAAGCTAGCCCTAAGGATGACTTTCCTTTACCACATATTGATATGTTGGTTGACAGTACAGCAAAATCCAAAGTTTTCTCATTCATGGACGGATTTTCGGGATACAACCAAATCAAGATGGCACCTGAAGACATGGAGAAAACAGCTTTTGGACTAAAGAACGCAGGGGCAACATATCAAAGAGCCATGACTACACTTTTCCACGACATGATGCATAAGGAAGTGGAAGTCTATGTGGATGACATGATTGCTAAATCAGAGAATGAGGAAGATCACATACAGAATCTGACAAAGTTATTTCAACGCTTACGGAAGTTTCAGCTTCGCCTGAATCCCAACAAGTGTACCTTTGGTGTCTACTCAGGAAAACTCCTTGGTTTCATCGTCAGCAAACGAGGAATTGAAGTAGATCCAGACAAAGTCAAGGCAATTCAAGAAATGCCTTCACCCAGAACCGAGAAACAAGTTAGAGGATTTCTTGGACGTCTGAATTACATCTCGAGATTCATATATCTCATGACTGCAACTTGTGCTCCAATTTTCAAACTTCTACGGAAAAATTAGAGTTGCGTCTGGACAGACGATTGTCAGAAAGCGTTCGACAGCATTAAGGAATATCTGCTCGAACCACCCATTTTGTCTCCTCCAGTGGAAGGAAAACCTTTGATAATGTACTTAACCGTCTTAGAAGATTCCATGGGTTGTGTCCTTGGACAGCAAGACGAGGCAAAGAGAAAAGAGCATGCCATCTATTATCTGAGCAAGAAATTCACTGACTGTGAATCCCGCTACTCCATGCTCGAGAAGACGTGTTGTGCGTTGGCCTGGGCTGCCAAGCGTCTCCGCCAGTACATGATTCGACATACTACTTGTTTGATCTCTCATATGGATCCAATCAAGTATATCTTTGAGAAGCCTGCTTTAACTGGGAGAATTGCCCATTGGCAGATGTTGTTATCAGAATATGACATTGAGTATCACGCACAGAAAGCCGTGAAAGGAAGCATTCTAGCTGAGCACTTGGCTCACAATCCACTCAATGGTCATGAATCAACCAGTTTTGATTTTCCGGACGAGGACGTTATGTACCTCAAGATGAAAGATTACGACGAGCCACTACCAGACGAAGGACCTGAGATAGGATCCCAGTGGGGCTTGATCTTTGACGGAGCTGTCAATGCTTATGGACGAGGAATTAGGGCAATCGTTGTTACACCTCAGGGTACCCATATTCCATTTACCGCGCAGATTAACTTTCAAATGCACAAACAATGAGGCCGAGTATGAAGCTTGCATCATGGGTCTCGAAGAAGCCGTGGATCTAAGAATCAAACACTTGGATGTATATGGAGATTCTGCTTTGGTCATCAATCAAATCAAAGGAGAATGGGAAACACGCCAACCAGGGCTAATTCCTTACAAAGACTACGCGAGAAGATTGTTACCATTCTTCGACAGGGTAGATTTTCATCACATTCCTCGTGAAGAAAATAACTTGGCTGATGCATTAGCCACACTCTCTTCCATGATTAGGATAAATCATTGGAATGACATTCCTCGGATCGATGTTATGCGCCTGGATAGGTCTGCTCATGTTTTCACAGTAGAAGCAATCATCGACGACAAACCGTGGTATCACGACATCAAAAACTTTCTTCAAAGACAAGAGTACCCTCTTGGGGCATCAAAGAAAGATAGAAAAACTTTGAGAAAGTTAGCTGGCAGATTCTTCCTGAATGAAGATGTTCTGTACAAGAGAAATTTCGACATGGTTCTGCTCAGATGCGTTGACAAGAAAGAAGCAGAAACACTCATGAGAGAAATACATGAAGGTTCCTTTGGTACTCACACCAATGGACACACCATGACAAGGAAAATACTGAGAGCAGGATATTACTGGTTGACGATGGAGTCAGATTGCTACCAGTATGCAAAGAGGTGTCAAAAATGCCAGATCTACGCCGATAGAATTCATGTGCCACCATCTCTTCTCAACATACTCTCTTCCCCTTGGCCTTTCTCCATGTGGGGAATCGACATGATTGGAATGATCGAGCCAAAAGCGTCCAACGGACATCGCTTCATCTTGGTAGCCATAGACTATTTCACCAAGTGGGTCGAAGCAGCTTCGTATGCAAACGTCACAAGACAAGTTGTCGTCAGGTTTATCAAGAATCACATCATCTGTCGCTACGGCATTCCTAGCAGGATAATCACTGACAATGGGTCAAATTTGAATAACAAAATGATGAAGGAGCTTTGTGAAGAATTCAAGATTGAACATCACAACTCATCTCCTTACAGACCAAAGATGAATGGGGCTGTAGAAGCAGCTAACAAGAATATCAAGAAAATCATTCAGAAGATGGTCCTCACTTACAAGGATTGGCATGAAATGCTCCCGTTTTCTCTTCATGGTTACCGTACATCTGTACGTACTTCGATTGGAGCAACTCCTTTCTCCCTTGTATATGGCATGGAGGCAGTCCTACCTATAGAGGTTGAGATCCCGTCAATGAGAGTCTTGATGGAAGCAAAATTAACAGAAGCCGAGTGGTGTCAAAGCAGATTCGATGAATTGAACTTAATCGAAGAAAAGCGCATGTCAGCTTTATGCCACGGACAGCTATATCAACAAAGAATGAAGAAAGCTTTCGACAAAAAGGTTCGACCTCGCATAATCAAAGAAGGCGACCTTGTACTCAAAAAGATTCAATCTTTTCTAACGGATTCGAGAGGAAAATGGACTCCCAATTATGACGGTCCATACGTGGTCAAGAGAGCTTTCTCAGGAGGAGCCTTAATACTCACGACTATGGATGGAGAAGAATTCACCCGTCCTGTGAACGTTGACGCAGTCAAGAAATACTTTGCCTAAATAAAATAAAAAAAACAGCTCGCTAAGTTGAAAACTCGCAAAGAGCGGCTTAGGCAAAAAAGAGCGTCTCGGTGAATCGAAAACCCGAAAGGGCGATTCAGGCAAAAATTAGAGACATAAAAAATATATAATCAATCCCGGTAGACTTAAAACCCGAAAGGGGTAGTTTACGCAAAAGTTAGGGATAAATGGAAAGTAACTGTGTTCAGGGCAAACTTGATCATTCGAAATCCATAGCGGAGTATTCATCATCAGTAGGTCATCTTCTACGAAGCACGCATGCAGCACAATCCAGAGTGGAAGGGAAAGATAACGGTCGTCACGTTTCATCGTAGCCCTTTTCCCGAAAATTACCAATTTCCAACTTTGTAAATACTCCATGGGATCATGCATTTGGCTGGTTACCATTCCATAAATAATAATTTGAGCCTTGTGCCTTTTCTTTGCAAATCTAGTCTTATTCAGTTTCTTGAAATGCATTTTAAGTTTAAACAGTCATTTTCTTGAAACAAATGTTTTCATAAAACCAAAATGAATTTACTTGCAAAAATAAAGGTGCAATTTCTTTCTAAGGTTTACATACAATAGGAAGAATGCAAACAGTTGCTCCAAGAACGGTTAAGACTCCGGGAACCCAAATTTCCCCATGAGGTCGCTTTGCGAACATCTCCCGATGACGGATCTTCACTTTAAAATCATGTCACTCACTTCCAAACAGCGGGCAATTGATAACCAGATATCCCCAATGGAGTGCATCTCTCAAGAAGAAGACATCTTCTGATCATCACAAATTCAAGTCGTATCATAGGATTTCACATCCGCGACAATTCTATTCACATTCACTCTACATTTTATAATTATCATGATTTTCATGCATACATCATAATTGCATAGTCTAGTTAGTGCCCAAGTCATTAAGGCATGTACTCAAGTTTCCCCTGTAAGTTGTGGAGGAACTTTCCTCTTCGAGACAACGTTTCGTACACAAGGATCTCCCTGAGCAGGTCAACAAATGGCAATCTCCTTTAAAAAGATAGTTTGTTCACTTTTGGAGTTCCCCAGCTGAGATTCTCCCGCAGAGCGACGCTCGACATTTTTCTTCAGACAAGATGAGTTTGTTTCGCATTTGCCTTCCTCACAGAGTTGTTGAATATCCCCAGCAAGGTCAATGGATGACAATTTACATCAAGAAAATAACTCTGATTCTCCGGCAAAGTTGACAAGCGACAAGTTTTCTCCCAGGGAGATGCTTCAACAAATCCCCAGCGGAGCCAGTAAATGATAATATTCTTCAAGAAGATAGTTCAAATTCCTCAGCACGAGTCGATGAACGACAGTTTTCTACCACAGAAAAACGACTTGTTTCCACCCCTGTGGATCGACGAATGATCCCCAGCGGAGTCAGCAAATGGCAGTCTCTTTCAGCAGAAGACAGTTTGTTCACTTTCTTTTTACGGCAGGTTCAACAAATGGCAGTCTCTCCCAGTAGAGGACAGTTTGTTCTCCTAGCAATTGGCAAATGGCAGTCTTTCCCCAAGGAAAGACAGTTTGTCCGTTAAATACTCAAGAGATCGACAAATGGCAGTTTCTTTAAATAGTTTGTCTGCTTCTGAGATGTTTCATCCCCTTCAGAGTCGACAAATGGCAGTTTTCCTCTTAGGAAAACAGTTTGTTGATTCCCTGGTGTCATACCCCAAAATTTGCCCATACTATTTCTCTTACACAAATTCAAATCAGTACATAAAACTCCTAGACACACTCTCCTATACAAGGCTCTAAAACTAGGGTTTGATTTGTTCAAAGGAAAATCAGTGAATCAATGGCTCCAAAGCATCTCATATGGCTCAATATATTTCACACTATCTCTATGACAAGTATCAAGGCTCAATTCAAAGGAATGGTCACTCAATTGCTCAAAAGTCAACAAAAGACACTTTTTTTCAAAAGGACATAAAATGAGCATGGAAAATAATTTTGATATGATACTGAAGACACTGGTTAGAGGACTCTCCAAGGTTTCTAGAAAGTCCTAGAATACCTCCATACAGTAAATATTGAAGGATTTATGACTTGTTAAAGTCGAACAATTTCGAGAAAATGTATGTGTAGGATCAAGCGCTTACCACTGCGCTAAAAGCAATTGCTGTTAGTGAGGGCGCAACTTTATTTCCTTATAGTATGAGCCCTCAGGGGCTGCACCTAAAGCGAGGTTTGTAAGCTCTCTCTAGGCGCCATGGGTTGGGATGTTAAGCCCATTCGAATCCCTAAGGGTGACGCTGGATTTATTTATCCAACAATCTCCCCCCCAGTGTCAGCCGGGGGGATTCGAACCCATGACCATGCTCTGATACCACTTGTAGGATCAAGCGCTTACCACTGCGCTAAAAGCAATTGCTGTTAGTGAGGGCGCAACTTTATTTCCTTATAGTATGAGCCCTCAGGGGCTGCACCTAAAGCGAGGTTTGTAAGCTCTCTCTAGGCGCCATGGGTTGGGATGTTAAGCCCATTCGAATCCCTAAGGGTGACGCTGGATTTATTTATCCAACAGTATGAAGGCCAAAGTGGTGAATTTAAAGTCTTTTGACTAAATGGGCCCAAATAATTGATCCCTAACTTGATTCATGGACCATCTATGATCCATAGGCCATTTCATTTATTTTTAGTGTTTATTATTTATTTTTATTCTGGATTTGATCATTTGAATTCAAATTAAATTAAATAAAATACTAGAAATAATCAAAGACTATATTTGATTCTAAATTAGATCCAATATCTCATCAAAAATCAAGGCAAACTAGGTGAAATTCGTTTTGGAGAGATTTGGTACCAAATTGGCAAATTTTCAATCAAAAATATTTCACACTCAATCATACTAATTGCAAAGATTTTGATCAAATTTGTTACCCTAATGTACTCTCTATAAATGCCAAAACGGAGTCACAAGCAAGGGGTTGGAGATTACAAGGTTTTCTGCAGTCAAAGGACACCAAACCCGAGTGCACAAAAGTCAAAAATCTCAAAGGTGTTTTCTGAGTTTGAGGACAATTCAAGGAGTCCTATTGATTGGAGTACGTTCCTGGATCATCATCAAAGCTTTTCCAATCATCTTTCAAGTTTCCAACCGTCGGAAACAGTCTCAAATCATCACGGTTTGCCAATGCTAATTTTTGATCGATTCGCATATTACATACATCTTTCATGAATTTAGATTGCATATTTGTGATTATATGTGTATGTCCATCGTTTCTGGAAAGTTTGGTTGAGTTTGAACGCAGGAATAGGAATCCACCATGGATGGATTTTGAAGCTCCGAATTAGGGCTTTACTATTTAGCCAAAATCGGACGAAGCCAAGGCCATAATCACGGGACCGCACCCAATCGATTCATGGTCTTGTATCAAATTTCGCGTGCGTATTGTGTCGTTTTGTTTGTGCAGAAGCTATAGCGACGGATGCGTGTTCGTGGGTAAAAGTCTAGACCTAAAACGACAGTTCCAAGGAAGAAGAAGACTGCCAGCGCGCCAGTTTTGGCTTTCAAATTTTCAGTTGAAGTTTGTTTTTAATATATTACTTAATTGTTGGTATGGTAACAGCGAAGCATAAATGGTCTGATGGTTGGAGCGTGATACATAGTGCCTTAGCCCAGGAGAGAGCGTGTTCGAATCCTGGTGGTGGCACTTTTGTTCCTTTTTAACATATATTTGTTTAGCTGCAGATCCAGTGTTGCTCATCATTGCACACTCACGATGCGACCTCCAATGCCAGCCATTGGATCTCTCCGGATGCGCATCAGAGGGCCTATAATACGCAAGTCCACCATGCACTCCCAGGCTACAGCCACACTGAGTAAAAGCTGAGTTTTCTTTTCGTTTTTTTAATTCCTTTTACTTTTTTTTTTAATAATAAAATCCTTTACTTATTTTCTTTTTATTTATTTATTTATTTATTTATTTATTTACTTATTTTTAAAAGTTATTTCAAATTCTTACCAAAATACATTAAAATAAAATATATTTATTTTAATTAGCTATTTTACTTGTTCCTTTAAATTAGTTTAATTTACTTAAATCATTTATATTTTCTTATTTAAATCATACCCTAATCAGGGTTTATGACGAACATGCCCTACACTGAATATTTCTCTTATGCCTTTTCAGGGTTATCAACATGGTTCCTTCCGACTATGCGCCCGATCAAGACTCAAAGCTAAGTACCCTATTTATTAGAATTAAAAGCCTATTTTGTTTCCTTTTAAAATCAGGGTTTGTCTTGCCTTCATACTTTTTGCCTTTGCCTTTTTCAGGGGTACCTTCGAGACTTCCCGCCAACCATATCAGATCAAATTCGAAGCTAAGTGCCCATTTGCTTTATTTATTTTAAATTTCCTTATTCTTTATTTTTATGGTTAATTATGTTTGCCTCCGAACTGATAATGCACTCACCCTTCTGTTTGTTCATTCTTTTCCAATTTTCAGGGTTTGTCGACTGCCGAAGCCACGACTATTGGTAACCCTAAACCTTAACCCTGATATTTTCTGTCTTTTATTATTACTTATGCCAAACCCTATTGGGGGATCCGCTGGTTTCATTTTCCCCTTCCCCATATTGCTATTATTACTGCTTTATGTTAAACTGCGTGGTTAGTAATCTTAGGGAGTGCAACTCTGAACTGAACTAGAGTCATTAAATTACAAGATAATATATTTCGAATTGAACCACGTGATTGTTGCACACACACACGCTTTTGGGGTAACCTCTCTGTTGCCTTGTTGCCTTGTTGCTTGTTGCCTTGTTGCCTGTTGCCTTGTTGCCTGTTGCCTTGTGTTTTTGCAGAATAAGCCATGTCCCTCGAATACGAGGATACCTCAGCCATGCTGCCTCGATAAATAAAGGTCATACGACCCTAATGATGCTGCCTTCGATACACTATATGACCTCGACCCTCGAAAGTTGCCTACGGAAAAGGCTGGGGTATCCTCTGGTTGCCTACGAATAAGGTTGTTCTGGTCCTTCCCTTAGACTACCTGCCTCCCTATGGCATGGGTCAGTCTTTGGCGAATGATAACGCGATGACCCTTCAACCTCCAAATGGAAGGCTTCCTGCCCTCTATGGCATGGATAGACCCTTTCACCCATAAAGGCTAAAAGAATTCTTTTTTTCAAATTATAAGGTAATTGCCCCTAATTGCCTTGCTCTGGCTAAAATGTCTTTTATCAACTTTTTCTTAAACAAACACTATCAAGGCTACGCTCATTTACGAGGTAAAGTCCTTGTTTCTTCATCTTCTATACATTTCTAAACTTTTGGTTTCAAAACGAGCAAAGCAATTAAGAGCCCATGGAAAACCATGGATGCAAAGGGTGCCTTACACCTTCCCTCTGCATAATTACCCCCCGAACTCAGTTTTTCTCAAAAAGGTTTTTCTCTGTTCTTTTAGCCTTTCTAATTTAATTTGGATAAAATAAAAGTCGGTGGCGACTCTTGCTTACCGCGACATTTCAAATAAAAGTCAGTTCACCGTAATACATCTGGCATAAGTCAACAAATGGTGGTTTTCATCCCGAAAACAGTTCGCCCGCTTTCAAGCAAAGTCATTAGCCCCTCAAAAGATCATGAGGCCGTATGACATTCTTTCAAAAACATCAAGTCGAAAGGAAAGATGGTAAAGTTTCTTTATTACCATCAAATGGCGTCTCATCTCCAAGTGCTGATGAGAAGTTTGGTGAGGAAACAAACCTTTGGAAATTTTCTCTTTATCTGAGATATTGTCCAAATATAACTGAAACCAGTTCCGCGATACAGACATCCGGATCGAGGGGAGGTTATCACAACTGAGACCAGTTTCGAGATACAGACATCCGAAACAAGGGGAGATTGTTTATCATTATTATGACTGAGACCAGTTCCGCGATACAGACATCCGGATCGAGGGGAGGTTATCGCAACTGAGACTAGTTTCAGGATATGGACATCCGAAACGAGGGGAGGTTGTTTATCGTCATTATAACTGAGACCAGTTCCACGATACAGACATCCGGATCGAGGGGAGGTTATCACAACTGAGACCAGTTTCAGGATATGGACATCCGAAACGAGGGGAGGTTGTTTATCATTATTATTACTGAGACCAGTTCCACGATATAGACATCCGGATCGAGGGGAGGTTGTCACAACTGAGACCAGTTTCAGGATATGGACATCCGAAACGAGGGGAGGTTGTTTATCGTTCACAACTGAGACCAGTTCCGCGATACAGACATCCAGATCGAGGGGAGGTTATCACAACAGAGACCAGTTTCGTGATATGGACATCCGAAACGAGGGGAGGTTGTTTATCATTATTATGACTGAGACCAGTTCCGCGATACAGACATCCGGATCGAGGGGAGATTGCTTACCTTTTTCTAAGT
This sequence comes from Vicia villosa, assembly GCF_029867415.1. Taxonomy (NCBI): domain Eukaryota; kingdom Viridiplantae; phylum Streptophyta; class Magnoliopsida; order Fabales; family Fabaceae; genus Vicia; species Vicia villosa. Next base: position 105,934,823 of record NC_081182.1, read on the forward strand.
ATCAAAGCTTTGTTGAAGAAGATGGATTGCGCATGTTACTTTGCCATCCATTCACCCGAATCCACATTACGTGTTTCTACAGGAGTTTGTCTCCCTATCCCTCGCCCAGTGCGACAACGGGATCAAGTCATACAAAGATTTTCATCATTGCAACATCTCAGGAACGCCCAAAAATTCGGGCATTCTTTGGTATTTAAGTCTCTTTCCCTCTGAAGCAATCGAGATATTAATCTCTCTCCCTCCAGATGAAAGAAACTTAAATAAGGGCATCTGTCATACCCTAATTTTTGACCCCCTGAGATGTCATATCTTTTAGACTTTTCATCAAAGACAAAATAGACACTCAGAGCAGTCACTTGTTCATCTGATACCCAGTCTAGGGTTTTGAGCCCCATCAAGGACTAAAATCAGGGATTACATTTGGGAAACCCCAAAAAACCCCAGGGGATCATTCAAAGACATCAATCATCTTCAAATAGCTCATATGACAATATCCATGGGGCATTACACTCCAAGCCAAGATCCACAGTCATCAATTTCATCTGGTCGACAATTAGGGTTTTTGACCTAATTCACCAAGAAAGTTGACTTTTAATCAGGACATGGATCCAAAACTCAAGACATGGTTCAAGGACTTCTACTACCTCAATATAATCCATTTACATCACCCATATGAGGAGAAGATCTTGATTCTACACAAAAGTCCAAAATCTCACTTTATCAGGAAAAAGTCAACTGTATAGGATCACCTTTGACTTTTAAGATTTTTGGTCAAACCATGACTTCCAAAGATCATTATCATCAATATATGGTTATTAAAGTCATTTGACCAAAGAAATTCAAAGAGATTCATCAAGGAGCAAAAAGTCGGGAATTAGGGTTTTTGAGGGCATTGTGGGAACTCAAAATTTCACCTACACAACTCAAAAAACTTCCAACATGAAAGTTGTAGATCTTTCAAAATAAAACAACATCTTACATAGGAACTTTTTTCAAAAGATCAACCATTTAAGAGATTTGGAATTTTGAAGCTTTAGGTCATAAAAACTTAGAAATTTTTCTAAGTGTTTTTAACCTAGTTTTCATCCAACTTTGGGCTCATTTTTCACAATTTTCCCAAATGATTCTGAAGAAACCATAAACTAATGATTTGAAGAAGATGTTTAGGGCTTTCCAAATTGTGCTCAACCTTCTCCAAATTCATTTTGAGCTAGGAGTTATGCTTGTTCAAAGTTGGCCTCATGAAGTGAAATTATAGGTCATGCCCCATTTTGGAACTTTGAAATTTTGTGCACATGACCTCACTTATGGATGCTACACGACCCATAACACATATGAAAACATGCCATGCATTCATTTTCACCATAGCATAAGAATTGAGGAAGATTCCCAAAACAAGAACATGTGATTATGTAATGATTACATTTGGGAATTTATGGCAAATTGATGAATCACCCAAGGAATCTTCTCACCAACCAATTAGAGCTCATTTCTGTCTCATAATTGTCCCCTAAGATCAAGCAAAATCGAGGGCTAGGGGATTGATCAAATGGAATCAAAATTCCCATCATTGCATTTTGGATATTTTTTAAATTCCTTCATAGCCAAGAAACCAAATCAACCTCATTAAGCAAGCTCACTCTCTCAATCAGTACTGAACCATTTGCCTATAAATAGAGGGCTCTTTCTCATTCAGAAAACACACCAAAGCAACCATATTCCTTGCTTTCTCTTTCTCTTCTCATGCTTATGGTTTTTCAAAGTTCTTTGGCAAGAAGAATCGTTTTCTTCAAACCAGAGCTTCTCTTTGGAAAGTAAGCATTCTAACATCTCAAGGGGGCTCATTTGAGGTGATCCAAGCACCTGGATCACTTCTGTAGGTGGAAGAACACCATTGTTGTTCTCACTTTGGAGCTGTTGCAGTTGGAGGTCCATAGAGCAATTCAGAAGGTTTCCAACAAAGCAAAGCATCCAGACACGTTCCTTAGGTCATAGTGAAGCTATTCAGATGGCTGCAGCTTATCTGTAACTCAAGATTCATCACCCTCCATGTCCACTTGAAGCTCAAATTGAAGGTTTCGGGTAGAGCAATTCAGAAGGATTGAAGTCACAATAAGCATTCAGTTAGCATCACTGAGTCCCAAGGAAGCTTTTAGGATCACTCATACAAGCCCAGGTGTTCTCTATCATCCTCACGACCTCCATTTTCAGAGGTAAGTTTCTCAACTCCACCTCTTTAATTCGTGTACCTTTTTGGTTAAAGCTCGATAACATTTCATTCAGCATCATCAGAGGATTAAAAACCCTCTATCATCAGTCATTTATACTTCAGTATGGTCATTTAATTTAAATTTCAAATTTTAGGGTTCTTCACGTATTTTAGATAATTCATTAGATGTAGTTAATATAAATTCATGTTAGTTACATATTTGAAATCGTGAGAGAATTTAGAGCAAGTTTGGTCTTTACATCTTTGCAAATGGTTGAGATTTGAGAGAGTTCAGAATTTCAAAAATCCAAAAGCTAGAGGTTGAAGATGACAATGGTGGTGGCGCGCAAAATTCAAATCCAGGGCTAAAGTTTATTTTATTTTGAATGGTAGTTGTTTCATAAACGACTAAATCGTTATAGCCCAGTGGTAAAGAGTGTTTTGTGTTGCGCGTGCCCAAGGTCTGGGGTTCGAATCCCCCTCGCCCCAGACCTTTTGATTTTATTTCTTTTTTTGCTTCTATGCACTTGAGTAATATATGAATTGCAATGGAACCATTCATTTGTCACCAAGCGCGCGTTGGCTCAATGGTGTTGTTTTGGACTGGTAACATAAAGGGCGTGGGTTCAAACCTGGTTGGTGACAAAACCCTATTTTTTTATCACTCTTTAGACTTGATTTCTTCACAACTTTAAACAATTATTTAACCTATCAAATTAATTCATTTTGATTTCATTTTTTACACACTTGTCATTTAATATATCTATTTTGTGAATAATCAAAAAAATCATAAAAATATTATTTATTTCATGTGTTTTTATTAGGTTTAAAATAGTATGTTTTAAGTGTTTTCTTAAATACTTTAAATATATATTTTTATCTTGTTTTGACCAAGCTACTTTGTGAATAATTTTATGATAAAATCCTAATCATATAGATCTTAGTGAGGTTAGATTTTGTTTTTACCTTATTAAAGTTGACTTTTATCAATTTTCAAAATTGTTTCCAATCTCCGATTAGACGGGTGATTAAGGTTTTCAAACAACCAAACCTTATATCATTTCAATCATTTTCCAACTGTTTTCATAAACAGTAAATCATTTTTTCAATGGGCCTCTAATAGAGTGTAAGTCCCAACACCTTTTTCTTTTCTTAGTTTGTTTTCAAAAACTGTATTTACAAAATCTTCTTTCTGTTTTCAAAACATTCTTCTGGTATTTGAAGGGCATTATTCCCGGTGAAACTCTTCAGATACCTATGTGACCTTTGTCCATCTTCACTTCTTCTGTTTTCAAAACCCTTAACTGTTTATTATAAATATTCAACTGTTATCAAAAATTGCTGGTAAGGCTTTGTACATACTTCTTCAAAGGCCTCCACTCCATCCAGGTTAGGCTTTACAAGCTTTCAATTTACAGTCTTTATTTAAATTACTGTCAAATATAGAACTGTTTATATATTTAGAACTACGTTTGAGTGTAAACCCTAGGACAGTTAAACTATATATATATATATATATTATAGGAATATGGCCTAGGATTGAGAATGTCTTCCCGGTGAAGGCTCTTTCCTAATTAGAGATCTGTAGTTCAAACCCCCAAGATGAATTATTCCCGGTGAAACATCTTGGTAAAAGCCTTAGAACCCAAAATAGGACACATCCACCCAAAGAGGAATTATTCCCGGTGAAACCTCTTACCCATTTGCTTAAAGCCAAAATAAGTTCAAAACCACATAGCTTTCTCTTGTGCTATAACAAGGACCCTCGATGACCCTCGATTAGCCTCCTCTTGGGCTTTGTACAAGGACCCACAGGCTTCTTAAAAGCATTTCCAGCTTCCTCTTGAGCTTGTATACAAGGACCCATCAGGTTTCTTATAAACATAGGAACAGGCCTTTAGTTACCTTTTAGCCTATCCTGGTGAGTTTCTTCCATTCTTTAAACCAGACTTTAAACAAGCTAAGATTGTCTCAATCTCATATTGAGTACACTTTTTGGAATGAGAGACATGGACAGTCTCTGTCACCCTTATCTTCATCAATCTTCCTTAGCAGAGTCTAGGATCCATATTTGCTTATCACCAGCAAGAGTCAGCCTTAATCTTGGGCTTTAAAACAAGAAGTTTCAACTAGATAATCTTTCTTCCTTCATTTTTAACAAAAATCCCTGGAAAGGGTTAGCCTCCACACATTCTTTCATTTCAACAAAAACCCCTGGAAAGGGTTAGCCTCCAACATCACTCCTTCAAATCCAAAGATTCATTCTCTTAAGAGATAATTCCCCAAAAGAGTCAAAACCCCTGGAAAGGGTAAGCCTCCAAAGAACATGATAAAAATCCAGTCTTTTAATAGTCTATTTCTCCAGCTGAGTCAAAATCCCTGGAAAGGGTTAGCTTCCAAAAAACATAAAAATAAATCAGTTTGTTAGAACCTCTAGCAGAATAAAACTCCCCCAGTGAGTCCTTCATTTTTTAGCCACAACCTTGGGCTTTGTACAAGGCAGATAAACCATATTTCCCTGTGTCAAAGATTCTTAATCTCAAGGATCTTTTCCCCATAGAGTCTTCCATACTCAGTTTCTTTAAAAGTCCGCCACAACCTTGGGCTTTGTACAAGGCAGAAAATAATCTTTCCCCTAGCTAGAGTAGCCACAACCTTGGGCTTCATACAAGGCACAAATTAAATAAACTTCCACAGTTAAGAGTCAGCCACAACCTTGGGCTTTGTACAAGGCACACAAAATAGAGTCATTCATAGTCTTTAAAACTCAATTATCCTCAGCAGTCAGCCATAACCTTGGGCTTTGTACAAGGCACACAAATAGAGTCTCCCTGATTAGAGTCAGCCTCAATTCTGGGCTTTGTACAGAACACAAAAACTCCTTAGTTTAAATTCTCCCCAATAGAGTTATCTCCCAGAGTCAATAAAATCAATCAAAAGCCTCAAGCTTGGGCCTCATTCAAGCCAGCTAAAAAATCAAATCTTTCAAACAATAGATAGACATAGCTCATCTTCATAGGTAGATGTTTCTCTTATCTCACCACAAACAAACAATCATTTCAAACAATCATCATTTCAAACAAATCATCATTTCTCCCATTTAGGACACTGAAAGGCATGCTCTGGCAACACACCCAGACTTGTACGACCCTTTCCCTAATTTGGTTGAGAATCTTTCATTTTAGAGGCACGATGGCTGTCATACTTGATCAACCAAGTAGACTCCCCTCTTAATGAAACATCATTTTTTTAGCTTTTCTGTCACTTTTAAAATGTTTGTGGTGGAATAGTAGAAATACCTCTCTGTAAAGATAATTTCATGTCTCTTTATTGTAAACAGAGATTTAATTCAAAGCTTCAACCTTGAGCTTCAAGCAAGGCACCAAAAATCTTTAATTTCCCTAGTTAGTTCCCCGAACTACATTAAGCTCTGACTTCCACTAGGGATATGTAGGCATGAGGTTCACAAGGAATCTCAGCGAGCTAATAAAATACCAAAAATAGTCAGTTTGTTTGTCTGTCTGTCTGTCTTTTTTAATTCAATTCAATTCTCTCTCCTAACACAAAGGAGAAACTTTCCCAATCATTAGCAATAAACACAATCACAATGACATAGAGAATGTTCCTGTAGAGTACTACGGATATGTAGGGTGCTTAAACTCTTCCATATGTATAACCGACCCCCCGAACTCCAGAATTTCTAGTCTAGGTGAATCCCCACACTTAGCAAACTCCTAGGGTTTAGTTGAGATCTTTTTTTCCCTTTCCTACTTGTAGGACAATAAGAAAGTTTGTGTGATATCGTAGGAAGAACTGAAACAAAATTCATCCCATCCCGGGCGCATTCTCCTTCCAAATTTCGCGTGAAGGGTCTAGCGTGCCGTCCTCCCAAGTGAAACGGGGAGGTAAAAAAAACGACACCACAGCGACTCTGTTCATTTTCGCGAGCGTGCGACAGCTGGCGATTCTGCTGGGGACGTGATAGACCTGTGCTGGTCCATTCTTAGCGAGTCGATCCTAGCTTGTGTTTGTTTTCTTTTCTTTGGGTGTTTATTTATTGCTTTATTGCTTCATTGTTTTATTGCTTCATTGCTTTATTGCTTTACTGCTTTATTGCTTTATTTTCTTTATGCATCGCATTTTATTTTCCTATACTATGGATTATTATTATGCTATTCTGTTGGGATGGGATGTTTCTATGAGGTAAAAGGCCCAATACCCAGGCCAGAGTTGACACATAGGACACCTAGGATAGAGTGGATAGTCATGACGCCGATGAGATGTCAGGTCTTGTCTAGTGCGATCATGAGACCCACGCCCAGTCGAGGTTCAAATGGGGTATCATTGTTGGCATGTAGATGCAACAATGGTGGTACCTCAGGAGTACTGATAACGCTGGTTGCCATTTTAACCTACCCTGACCTAGACTACACCCGTGAGTGGGGAGGGAATCATATTCTTAACAGGTACAGGTACATGTTCTGTTGGTGACTATTGGTCCTCCTGGTACTCAAAAGAACGTCGAACCTTTGATCCTGGAACATTTGACTTATACAGAAGCTATACATCAGTTATCTATCAGAATCAACGTCGAACCTCTGAATCTGGAGGATTTGACCTTATGTGACTTATGCAAAGGTTATCTATCAGAATCAACGTCGAACCTCTGAATCTGGAGGGTTCGACCATCTTTGACTTATGCACAAGCTATTTATCAAGAGAGCAACGTCGAACCTCTGAATCTGGAGGATTCGACCATATCTTATTGACCATGAGAAGTTATTATCACAAGAGGTCTTGATCCTTGATCCTGATTCCTACTACATTTGCATCATCATTAACACTTTGCATTCATGCATATGCATCCATGGTTACCAAGACTCTTACCACACTTCCTCTCCATCAGATCAGTCAAGACGATTCCTCCACACCAATATCTGACAAGAGCTCACAGAAGAAGAATCATGGGGAATTACAAATAAGATCAAGCTACCATCAGAAAACTCCATGCCCCCTAAAGAGGGCACCTTCCATCAGTGGGCCCTGAAGACTTTATGTTTGTCAAAGAACATTTCATTTGCATCAAAATAAGGCCAAACCTGCCATTGTATAGATTTCTCTAGCACTTTCACTTGTATTACTTTCGTTGTTATCAAGTACTTCTCATTGTAAGAAACTCATCCTGTTTGAATAAATAAAAACAATGCAATATACATGTTTTTCTCAAATCATTTCATCTTTGTCATTACGTTCATTGATATTCAACTCATTTGTCTTAAGCAACTAAAAAAGGAGAATGATGAAAATCAAAAACACATGAACTACTAACTGTATGCTTTTAGAACAAAGATCCTGCTGACGATGTACAGGCATTGTTTCAATTCCTAAACACTGGAGTTATAAGGGAGTGAAACCTTCGTCAACCCCTTTGAGCCTAAGGAGTAGTAGTTTCTTTTCAAATATACAAAACCCTCAATCTTAACTAGGGGCAGGGTAGTCTTCAGTTAATGCGACCGAGCACTCAACTTTCAGGTATTCCATCAGAGGATTAATCATATATCATATCTCACAACAAAGAAGAAGAGCACAATCCACAATGGATGTCTCCCATTCACTAAGAAGAAGGCAGTCACAACCTTTTCATCAAGTCAATCGCAAAAGTCATACAACTTGTTCCCGAACGAGACAAAAAAAGAATGAAAAGAAAGTTATGAATCATGATCAAAAAAAAAAGAAACAATAGCCCGCTAAGTCAAAAGAAAAAAGAAAAGCTTTGGAGCGAATGACTTAGGCAAAAATTAGGGCATATCCCGCTGGACAACGAAAACCAAAATCAAGAGAAACTTTTTGTCCAGGCAAAAGTTAGGGAAAGCAAAAGAAAAGAATCCTCCAAGGGACAAGTTGTTGTGACCATCAACGAAAACACCAAAGGGTGGCTGCCACCTCCATCGAAGCCATAAAGGATCCTCATCCATCACAATCCTTCCTGAAAGGCGAACACTCGTGTCAAACTAGCTGAACGTAGGACTGGAGAACATCACGAAGAAGGGGTGGGTTAAGTAGAACTTGAGCCTTTATCCTTTATTTCTTAAACCGTGAACCCGGCCACGTTACAACCCTTAAAAGTCCTAATTGAAGCAGGGTCCATTCCGAAAGCATACAAACTGTAAAATCATGTCAAAACTGACTCCTAATGTTGTTGTGTCACTTGTGTTAGTATCAGTACAACATTTTGACAAATAAAACTTTTCTTTTGAGATTAACATGTGCATTGCATTCTCATTATCTTTTTCAAAACAGAATTGTCTCTAAATCTGAAAGTAAGTACTTGATACCAAGGAAAGCTCAAACATTGAAATTCCGTCGAGTAATCCTACAAGGGCAAAGGTTGATCATCCGCTGAGCAAAATACCTGAAGCATCCATTTGGTGGAAGATTTCTTTTCAATATGGGGCATTCATTCTATGATCTACACTGGGGCAGATCATTACACATCTCCATGATTCAAGCATATCAAAGTTCTATCTCAAGAGATCTTACAAACTGGGGCAAGCTAGTAACAATTCATTTCTTCATCTTCAATCAAGTGTCAGATATCGAGACAAGTGTTGAGGGGTCAAGCCAAACACCTCACCTTCACCAACAATTTCACAAGCAACAACCTTTCCACAAGGACATCCTCCATCTACTCCTTGTATCCTGGAAACAATCATTCCATTCATAATCATACATGAATCATACATACCATTGCATTTTCATTATCGTTTCTCCCGCATGATCCAATCATCAACAAATCAGGGGCATCCACCCCACCTTGATTCTCAAACAGAGTTTCAGAACTCCACCTAATCTATTCCACATCAAAGCAGAAACCCTAATCAATCAGTACACTGCATATAGAATCCATAGCATTGCATCTCCAGAAGTGCACAAATAAATCAAACATTGCATGTGAAGCATAAGCCAAGTTACTCATCAGATGAGGTCTCTACAAGTATTCAAGTTGATAGTCCACTGGATCACTCAGAGTTACCATTGTGGTGTCATCTCCCATAGTCAATCACGTTCATCTTTCTTCAACCCAGAGTTGATGTTTTTGTGTTCAACCTAGAGTTGATTTTCCTTTCATCTTTTAACCCCGAGTTAATTATCCTTCCCACTCAACCCAGAGTTGACGGTTATCTTTTGTCTTTCCCACTCAACCCAGAGTTGATGGTTATTGTTTTTCTTCCCCACTCAACCCAGAGTTGACGGTTATCTTCTCCCTTTCCCCACTCAACCCAGAGTTTACGGTTATCTCTTTTCCTTCCCACTCAACCCAGAGTTGACGGTTATCTTATACTCAATCCAGAATTAATTCCTTTTCCCACTCAACCCAGAGTTGACGGCCATCTTGTTTCTTTTCCCACTCAACCCAGAGTTGACGGTTATCTTTTACTCAATCCAGAATTGATTCCTTTTCCCACTCAACCCAGAGTTGACGGCCATCTTGTTTCTTTTCCCACTCAACCTGGAGTTGACGGTTATCTTTTACTCAATCCAGAATTGATTCCTTTTCCCACTCAACCCAGAGTTGACGGTTATCCTTTATCTTTTTTCCCACTCGACCCAGAGTTGACGGTCATCCTTTGTTCAATCCAGAATTGATTTCTTCTTTCTCCACTCAACCTAGAGTTGACGATTACCTTTTTGTCAACCCAGAGTTGACGGCCACCCTTTATGCAATCCAAAATTGACTTCTCTTCCTTTAGCGCACCACAATTTTCATTTTGGCGCACTACAACTTTTTTCTAAACACATTGTAACTTCTATAAATTGAAATAAAACCATGCAAATACTTTGAAGCTTGTGAATTTGTTGGTTTAAGATGCCTTTAAATATTGATCTAAACACTCCTTTGGATGACTCAAACATCTCTAATCACCTTTCAAACGTGCCTCCAAATATTAATTTGAATGCTCCTCTAAATATTGATTTGAATGCTCCTCCAAATATTGATTTGAATGCATCAATAGAAGAAGAAGAAGATCATATAGTTGAAAGTGAGTTTGAAGATGCTCTATCTAAAGAAGTAGAAGAAGATATGGATGATGTAGATGACATTTTTAATGAAAGTGAGGTTGAAAATATATTTCCAGGTATGAATAGTACACCTAACCTTTAAATATAGTCACATTTGTACTACTTTCTTTTACGTATTACACTTTTATAGGTATTACACGTTTTAGTGTGATTTCCTTAGCTCTTTACACATGCATGCTGTCAATGATGTGTCATTTCTTTTTCATTCCACTTGCATGGATATTGTTTTTAATTCTTTTTTTAATGCTTTTCCACTTATTACATGCATATCATCTCAATATTGTGACTCTACTGTAACTATTTAACCAATGGAGTAAGTTATCTTCTTAATGCTTTTGTAAATATTTTTCTTAATGCTTTTCCACTTATTACATGCATATTCTATGAAACAGGAAATGATACTCACAATGAGGTGCAAACATTTTCGAAAAAATGTTGTTTTTTAGATAATAGGCAACATGATAATATTTTTCTAGTGTTGATCAATTCAAGTTCTGAAGGAAAAATTAAAAGAGGAATTGTCAAACAATTGGCTTCTTCCTATCAAATATCAATAGATGTTATTTATCGAATTTGGAAGCGGTCAAAAGAAACGGGGAATGTTTCTCATAAGAAAACAAAAAATTGTGGTCGGAAGAGAGTTGAACTAGATATTGAGAAAATGCGTAATCTACCGTTAGTTAAACGTAGCACTATCCAATCTCTAGCATTTGCCTTAGAGACTAGTCCGAGAAAAATAGGGGAGTATTTAAAACAAGGTGTTTTGCATCGACATTCAAGTGCACTAAAACCTCATATGACAGAAGATAATATGAAAGCTCGTCTTAGATTTTGCTTGTCCATGCTTGAAGAAAGCAGCATTCCATATGATCCAAAGTTTCAAGCAATGTACAATATTGTGCACATAGATGAAAAATGGTTCTATATGACACAAAAAAATAAAAGTTATTATCTTCTTCCAAATGAGGATGAACCATATCGCGCTTGCAAGAACAAAAACTTCATCATGAAAGTTATGTTTTTAGTTGCGGTAACAAGACCTAGATTTGATAATGAAGGTAATGAAACATGGTCGGGAAAAATTGGAGTGTTTCCTTTAGTTGATAAAGTACCCGCAAAAAGATCAAGTGTTAATAGACCATCAGGGACACTTGAGACAAAACCGATTACTTCTATCACTAAGGAAGTTAGTCGAATGTTTTTAATAAACAAGATTTTGCCAGCCATCAAAGAAAAATGGCCACGAGAACATATATCAGAAACAATTTACATATAACAAGATAATGCACCATGCCATGTTTCTATAAACGATGAGGAATTTCTAGCTGCGGCTTCCGAAAGTGGATTTTACATCCGTTTAACATGTCAACCGCCAAATTCTCCTGATTTAAATATTTTGGATTTAGGTTTTTTTCCAGCCATTCAAGCATTGCAACAAAAGAATGTGACGAAGACAGTTGATGAACTTATTCAAGTCGTACAAAATTCGTATGATGCTTTCTCTAGCGTGGAGTCGAACAAAATATTTCTCACACTTCAATCATGTATGATTGAAATAATGAAAGTTCGGGGATCAAATAATTACAAAATTCCTCATATAAAAAAATATGTGATGATTAGACAAGCCATTTTGCCCACTCAATTAAATTGTGAAAGGAAATTAGTTGAGGAAATTATCGAATGCTTACAAAATTAACAGTATTTACATTTGTAATATTTGAATTTTTAACATTTGAGTTTTATCGATATTATCGTAAGCCATTTAAAAATTTGTAAGGTTTTTAATATTAAAAATATTTTATTTTACATTTGCACTTGACTTTTAATATTTTATTTATCAATATGTACGTGAAGCATGATATCAACATGATAAGTTGCATATGCATGTTAGAAGCTTAATATCAGTAGGAGTATTATCAGTAACTTCTCATTTATAAATAAACTCACTAATACTAGTAGTAGTAATGTAAAGCTAATAATACCACCCATTTTCAATGAATACTTACCAATCACATTAGTTGTTAATATTAAAATCTTAAGCATTTCAACGGTTTTCAAAAAATTATGCTTGTTTCTAGTGTCTGAGCATTAATGACATTTAAAAAACTGAGCAAAGGGTATATTTGGTATAGTATCATTAATTATGAGATAAAAAGTCAGTTTTGCTTATATTTTGAGTACAAATAAAATGTTCAAATATGTGACTCAAATGTATTCAAGATACAACAAAAGAATTCATCACATTTACAACATATATGTATTCAACACTTTTTAAATACATTTCACATGTGTTACATATACCACATAGCTCAATAGATTCAAGATACCAAGTAATCAAATCACAAATATCAACAAAGTACCAATTCACATAATTAGCACATAAAATACACCAATGCAATTCACATCGACACATGTGACTCAAATGCGACTCAATGCAAATGCATGTGGTGTCAAGAGTGTGAGCAGAGAGTGAAAGTTATGAATTTGTAAAGTTTCAATGAGAATGTAAACACCGACATCATAAACTGAGAACTCTAAACATATAAGAATAAATCTTATGAATTTAATTGACTAAGGGTTTGACTCGAGTAATAATAAAAACAACTTTAAAAAGTTATATACCTTCTATCTTAATTTTTACGGTTTATCAAATTTGACTCTAAACAATTCGAAAGAAACTCCGACAACTCTAACAAATTAGAGTTACTCAAACAAATTAAAATATGACTCTAAATAACTCAAAAAGAATTATAAACATATCAGTTAACTTAAATTCAACTCATGCTTAATTTTAATTAAAATTTAATTCTTAAACCAACAAATGACGAAATCTAATTCTTACTAAGACATCAAGTACCTATAGTGTATCTATATAAATTATTTTATTCCTTAACTCCACTTTTTATTTTTCTTGACTAAGTTTGATAAACTACGTTAAAGCATGTAACATATAGGTTTCTTACTGCTACAATTTTGAATAGTCTTATAGTCTTTTTTAAGGATAGCGACTGCCTATCATAATACACCCACCTATATATATATATATATATATATATATATATATATATATATATATATATATATATATATATATATATATATATATATTTGGATCTTAATCTTCAAATTTTCTCTCCAACTCTCTGCTTCACATTTTTATCTCTATCTCTCTCTAATGTTTTCTCTCTCTTCTTCTATTTAATATTTTCTCTTAATTTCATTAATTATATTACACTTAGTTTTGGTGAAGGAGACAAAAGGGGGGAAGGAGAGGATCCATGGTGATATAGATATATATATATATATATATATATATATATATATATATATATATATATATATATATATATATATATATATATATATATATATATATATATATATATATAGGGCATATCATATGAGAATGCTATATTTATATGAGAATGTGAGAATGAATTCGAACCATTAGATTTTAAAATAAATGGTGGAGATTATGAGTGAATCTTATTTTTCTCTCTCCTACATTTTGAAATAAATGATGTAGGAGAGAGAAAAATAAGATTCACCCATAATCTCCACCATTTATTTTAAAATTCAATGGTTCAGATTCATTCTCACATTCTCATATAAAAAAGGCATTCTCATATGATATGCCATATATATATATATATATATATATATATATATATATATATATATATATATATTTTGGTGGTTATGGGGTCCATTTCCACTTTGTCTACAAATGAATAATTCGATGTGATGTTTTATGACCGTTGCAAAATTTTATACATGGTGTCGCTTTTATATTATTTGTTTTTCAAACTTACATGATTGTTTGTTTATATTTTTTTTCCCGATTGAAGTCACATGGTTGAATTAACGAACATAATATTCATACCAACAAATAACTACTTCATCTCAAGTTATTAAAGGCTTCTAATTAATTAAATTTTTTTATGAAAAAATTTAAATAAATTAGAACTCAAAAATTTATCAAAACAATAATAATATGGATAATGTTAACTAATGCCCTAGTGTCTCAAGGGCACAAATTAAAAAACTTACTTATAAAAATTTTGTCTTGTAATAAAATTTGTTTTATTTTTTCATTAATATTTAATATATAATTTCTAAAATCTTATTTCTTCAATTAGCTTTTAATTTATGTCCTAACTCCTTGGAGACAAGTTAACATTATCGTAATAATATTAATTTTATAGGCTTAAAAAATTGACATAAATATTTATATATTTTCAACCAGCTAATTTTAACATTGACAATGATTAGTACTACACTTTTTTTTTTGATAAAAATGATTAGTACTACACTTAGAAACATGTTTTTACATATCTTTTTTAACTTAATAATTGAACATTAATGGTTTATACGCTTCATAGTTAAAATCATTGTCAATTAATTGTCCTTTTCCATGAAACCTAAATATTAAGAAACAAAATTTCATTTTTCCACTATATTTATGTCTAATCAAGATGGGTTTCAGAGCCTCCCTCATGTAGCCGTTACACTATGGTCAACCGAATCTAGCTTTCAGTCAAAGTCATCAATAATGCAAATTAAATTATAGGAGTAATTGAACTAGTCTTCAAATATTTGTTGTAGTTATACTTATAGTCTTTTCTTTTATTTAAAAATAAGGGTCATGCTAACATGTGCCCTAAGGGCACATGTTAAGAGTTAAATGTAGAAATTTTTTCTAAAAAATTGTGCATTGTTTTCATAAAAAATTTATAATTAATGTGTTTATTACGTTTTCCAATACAAATATACTATATTTAGGTTTCTTAACATGTGCCCCAAGGGCACATGTTAGCTTTATCCTAAAAATAATAATGAAAGAGATATATCACATATTTTTTAAAAATTAAAGAAGGTTGACAGGTTGACTCATTGAACTCAATTAAACTTTAAAAAAAATGGTCCTGTCAACCATTAAAAACCCTCACAATATAATTAATGAGTGATGTTTATGAAAATGTTGAATATGTGTTTGGATTCAAAGGTAGAAAACCAAATCACATTGAAAAACCATATTCCAATGTAAAAGAGCTTGAAAATAAATAGTATTTGAAGCTTTTAATTTGTTTTTTTTAGAAAATTTCTTTAGCCACCTCCTTATGGGGTCACCCCCAGCGAAAAACCAAAACTATCCCTGTTTCGGAAATGAACTTCCGAAGTTATTTTTTTTTTGAATTTTTTTTTACTTCGGAAATGCATCTCCGAAAACACCACTTTTTTGGTGTTTTCGGAGATGCATCTCCGAAGTCATAAAAAATTCAAAACCGTGAATATTTTCGGAAGTTCATTTCCGAAAATATTTCTGCATATACAAATTTCCCTCCTTCACTATTTCATCATTTTTCTCCAAAACTTTTCCAAACCCTCTCCAAAACCCAATCAATCTCCATCCATTTTTCGTCCTAAAATCAAGTTTCAAACCGTTGATCACGTTAAAGGGAGCATAGAAAGCTACAATTTCAGGTAAACATCACTCATTTCATCCCCTATTTCACTACATTGATTGAACAAATTTATGCTGAAACTGATATGGTTCGGAAGTTCATTTCCGAAATATATTACCTAACAAATTTCGGAAATGAACTTCCGAAATATGCCCTGGCAGTAAAAAAAATAACTGTTTTGGCCAACTTTTGATAATTTTTTCATTTGTTAGGTATGGTGCATCCGGACAACGTTGTGCAAGAGAATGACGCAGTAGTTGTCAACGTTAATAACGATCATGTTATTAACGTTAATCCTATGATCAATGCGGTTGATGTTCGGCAAGAATTTACAAATGATCGGAGCTTCGATAGTCGCGAACAATTGATTGATTGGGTTCGGAAGGAAGCTAGCAAACATGGATTTGGAATTGTTATTTTAAGGTCGGACAACGGAAATAGTAGGCGGAAAGCTTTCGTTGTTTTGAATTGTGAACGGGGTGGGAGTTATGTACAATCAAACCGGGTGCTAAAACACGAGGACACGGGGTCGAGAAAGTGCGGGTGTCCCTTTAAGTTGCGTGCTACTCGGAGGGTTGATGATTTGTGGCGGTTAACCGTAATTTGTGGAATTCATAATCATGCCTTGGATGTCAAGTTGCACGGACATCCAATGGCGTGTCGTTTGTCCCGCGAAGAGAGGAATGTGATATCGGACTTAACGATAGTCAAAGTGGCGCCTCGCAACATACTTGTCGATTTGAAGCGTAAGAAACCGGATAGCGTTTCAAATATCAAACAAGTTTACAATGAACGGCACAATCTCAAAGTTTTGAATATGGGTCCTCGGTCGGAAATGCAACAACTTTTGAAACTATTAGGCGATAACAACTATGTTTCAAGCTTCCGAACTTCCGAGGACAAAGTTACGGTGCGTGATATTTTTTGGACTCATCCCGAAAGTATCAAATTATTCAACACATTTCCAACCGTTCTAGTCATGGATTCGACGTACAAGACAAACAAATATAGGCTTCCTCTTCTAGAGATAGTCGGTGTGACCTCGACGGACAAGACTTATTCGGTCGGGTTTGCTTTTTTGGAGTGTGAAAAAGAAGACAACTTTACATGGGCCTTGGGAATTTGCAAGTCTTTGTTAGTTGATCAAGAGGTTATGCCAAACATCATTGTCACCGACCGGGACAATGCTTTGATGAATGCGGTCGATACCGTATTCCCGACATCTACCGCGTTACTTTGCCGGTATCACATAACTTGTAACGTGAGAAGCAAGTTGAAACCCGCGGTTGGGACAAAAGATAGGCCGGATGAAAATGGTAAAGTTGTCAAAGCCGGTGTTGTGGTTGATAGGATAATGGCGGCATGGAGGGAAATTTTGGATGCATACTCCGAAGAGGTGTATACCGAGAAATTGGTACACTTTAGGTCTTTGTGTAGTTCCATTAAGACATTTTGTCATTATGTCAAATCCACCATTCTTGACAAAGTTAGAGAAAAAGTCGTGTGCGCTTGGACAAATTGAGTTAGACATCTTGGTTGCACCACGACTAACCGAGTTGAATCCGCACATGCGGTCTTCAAGAGGTGGTTAGGTGATAGCAAGGGAGATTTGTGTCGGGGATGGGACACCGTCAACCAAATGCTCCAAAATCAACACAATGAAATTCAAACATCGTTCGGTCGGAGCAAGACGGTTATGGAACACCGGTATAAGGGCCAAATTCTATTCTCCCAATTGATTTACAACATATCTCGTACGGGTTTGAATTTTTTGTTTCATGAAGCTAAGCGGTCGGAGACCACGGGGCCGGATAGTTCATTATGTGGGTGCACCATTAGAAAGACATACGGCCTTCCATGTGCTTGTATACTTGCAAAAAAGAAGAAGTTGAATTCACCAATACGCATGGATGAGGTAGCCGACCATTGGCAGAAACTTCGTTTTGATGATTTTGACCCGCCGAAAGAAAATGACTCCAAAATCACCATCTCCGACGAGTTGGAAGTGATAATGGAGAAGTTTGCTAAAGCGGACGACACAACGAAAATGCATATAAAAGAACAATTGCGAAAGATCGCATTTCCGGAGACAACCGATTTGAAACCGCCATCTCAACCGGTTAAGACGAAAGGTGCACCAAAAAATTCCAAAATTACACAAGATGACACGTCAACAAAACGATCTCCTTCCTACTTTGAACATGTTGATGCATCGTTCCCAGAAATTCATGAGACACCTAAGTCCAAATGTAGTGGTAACAAAGGTGCCCGTATTTCGAAGCCACCTCGCACACCGCCTATAAGAAAATCACCCATTGTCTACATTGATGAGATGCCACTTTTTATGCACAAATATATCGATAACATCGTTGATGTTGGAGGCGACGACAATTGTGGATATCGGGCCGTTGCGGGTTTGCTCGGTAAAGGGGAAAATAATCACACTTTAGTCCGACGGGAACTTCTTGCGGAGTTGACTTCGTATCGGGACATCTACGGCCGACTATATGAAAATCAAGAAAAGTTTGCGAAAATTCATGATTCACTTGTTCCATCACTTACCGGTATCGCTCCGGTTTCGAAGTGGATGTCATTCCCCGATATGGGTCATCTAATAGCAAGTGCATATGATATTGTATGCGTCGATTTGACGAGGTTTGGACTAAGTGAGACTTTCTTTCCACTTCATAGTCGACCGCCATTGGACTCGTCGGGCCGGATCATATGCATCGGGTATCTACGATCGCGGCACTTCGTCCAAGTGTTTTTGAAATCGGGGTGTCCTATACTGGCTACTTGTTGTCAATGGACCGCACATCGTTCAAATGAGGCGGAGACTTGGCCGGATCCTTTCGTTTCAAGAATGGCGGAGTTTGAAGAAATGATGAGCCAAGAGCGCGAGCAAAATAGAGAGCGGTCGAAGAACGTGCCTATTTTGGACTTAGGATCCACCGATTGGTTCGGTGAATTTTAGTTCGTTCCGGATCGTTTTTGGTTTGTAATGACCATTTTTGTATGTATTGTTGTTTATCATGTAAAATCGGACCGATTCAATACATATATAATATAAGTATGTTTTATGTCATCTTTGTCTAATTTATGTTTAATGTACCTTCCATTTGTTCAATTTACACAACACACTAAGCAATCAACAAAATGCAAAATTTATGTCTGTTTCTGCATAATTCGGAAATGAACTTCCGAAATATACATCTCTGCCTCCTATTTTCGGAAGTTCATTTCCGAAAAGTCCCCTGAGGCAGGATAAGGTTTGTTGGGCCATCAATGCTCCAATAAGTCTATAAATACTACACACTCTTCTTCATCCTCTTCACACCACAAAACACAAATGACACAAACCTACCCCCACCTAGCATTCGTGTACTTTGAAACCGGCTACCCGATGCCGTTCCAATTTCGCTTCTCGCGCGACCCGCCGTTTGCGGAGTTGATACCGTCGCTCAACACGCTTTTGCACTATCCCGAGAATCGAAAGGTTGTCAAGCTCGAGTACCGCTCGCCATCGCTTAATGACGACGGAGGCATTAAGTTCACACCTTTTGAGATCAAGAACGACGAAGATTTAGCGGTTTTGTGGACAACGTTCGACCGATTTTCTTCGAAAGGCCCGATCGAGTTGGACGTGAAACTTCAAAGATCGGCGGACGACGTTATCAAAATGTTGACCAATCCCCACCTACCCGTGTTCAACAATATGTAACTTTAATTTTATGTAATATTATCGTTGTAATCTTCACCCGATTAAATAGAGCGAATCGTTGTTGTTTTTCATTTTTCTTCTGTCCAGACATAATTTCGGAAGTTCATTTCCGAATTCCTCCAAGGGGGGTGCGTTCGGAGATGAACTTCCGAAAACACCTCATTTTCTAAAAAGTAACTTTATTTCGGAGATGCATCTCCGAAATCAATATTTTATATTAAAAAAAACATGTTTTCGAAGATACATTTCCGAAAACACTTTTTTTTAGAAAAAAAGTACCTTTTCGGAAATGAACTTCCGAAATAAGGGGTATTGTGGTAAATTCACCAGGGGTGGGCAAGAAGGTTAGGAGGTGGGTGAAGAAATTTTCTTTTTTTATTGACAATGGACAAAATTGATTCTAACAAAATTGAGTTTTGCAAAATTGATTTATGTTTGAACACATTTATGTAAAAGTGAGTTGAATAATAAATTTCAGGATAAGAATCACTCAGAATCAATTCTAAAGACTAAAGTTCTAAATTCTAACTTCGAGTTAAGGGCCCGTTTGTTTTGGCTTTTTTTAAAAATGATTTTTATAGTGTTACCAAATTTTGTGAAAATTTTTTTTACAAATAAACTTTTTATAAAAGCTTCAAATGAAAATTTTGTTTGAATAGTTATTCTTAAAATGTGACTTTAGGTATTTCATCTATTTATGGCAAAAAAAATTGGATATCAAAATTTCAAAAAATCACTTAATTTTGAAGTTATTTCAAATAGATTTTCATAAAAATCATTTTTGAAATACAACTTTTTGAAAAAAATATGATTTTGACTAAGTTTTGGTCTTCAATTATGTATGTTTATGTTATAGGATGTCAAATTAAGTGTTTTATTTTAGAAAAAACGAATATAAAAAAACTTGTAATATTTTGAAAAACGGTTTTAGAAATCTATTTTCAAAAATACAAAGAAAAAATCCATTTTTTTAAAGCTGAAACAAACTAGCCCAAAATCAATTATATTTTCAAAAAATTAAACATCTCAAAATCACTCAAAATCAATCTATAACAATTTATAAACCACGTATTGTAACCAAATATTGAAATCAATATTCACATTTCATTTTCTTAAATAAATAATACTCAAGTAAATTTAAGTAATGTATGTATATAAGCTTCTTCTATATGTCTTGAATACAAAGTTGTTACAAGAAGTTCAATGGATTAGCTTGAACTCCAAACAAAATTAACTCACAACTACAACAATCTTAAACATTACAACAAAGTATACATAAAAAAGAACCAAAGAATCAATCAAATGAACAAACTCAACAACTTGGTTCAATTTGAATCTTGCAACTATATTGATTAGAACAAAACCTTTCATCAAAATCCGAAACAATCTCATCAAGAGTCAACAACAATCCAGAAGAGAAACTAAGACAAGGTTTCACTTTAGGCACAACAAGAGGCACACCTTCATTGTTAAGAATCTGCAAAACTCTCCTCATAGAAGGCCTTTCATCACCATTTGGATTTGCACAACTCAAACCTAACATCAACATCTTCTCCATTTCAACCTCATCGAACTCGCCGTTCAATCTTTTATCAACCGCGTTAATAATCTTCCCTTTCGCGTAAAGTCCCCAAACGAAATCAACCAAGTTCACAATCTCTTGACCCTCTTTGTCAATCGGCCTTCTACCGCAAGCAACCTCAAGAACAACGACCCCGAAGCTAAAAACATCGGTCTTATCGGTCGCTTTCCCGTATTGAAGATACTCCGGAGCTAGGTATCCCATTGTTCCGGCCGTTAACGTCGAAACCGGACTCTTATCATGATCCATAAGCTTCGCCAACCCGAAATCACCTAACCGCGGATTCAAATTTCCGTCTAACAATATATTCGCTGTCTTAATATCTCTATGAATCACTCTCTGCTCACACTCTTGATGCAAATAAGCTAAAACAGAAGCCAAACCAACAACAATGTTAAACCTTTGAACCCAACTCAACAAAACACCACACTCAACACCTTCTCTATAAAGCCACTTATCTAAACTCCCATTCTCCATAAACTCATAAACAAGCAACAACTCACCTTTCTCAACACACCAACCTAAAAGTTGAACCAAATTCTTGTGCCTCAAACCAGCTATAATCGATAACTCGGATAAAAACTCGGTCTTCCCTTCGTGTGAATGTCTCGATCTTTTAACAGCCGCAACCGTTCCCGAAGAAACAAACAAAGCCTTATAAACAGTCCCAAATGAACCATTCCCAATTATCCTTGAACCATGAAACCCTTTTGTAGCAAACCTTAACTCCTTGTAACCAAACTCTGTAGGACACCCTATAGAGTTTTTACTCTTGTTAACCTTCCTTAAACTACTCCATTTCCTATAAGAAAAATACCCTAAAACAAAAAACAGCACAAAGAACAAAGATGGACCCACAATAGCAACACATAAACCAATCACAAATCTCTTTCCATGACCCTTTTTTGTTGAATTTGAAACAGGAACATCCTCATATTCATAACCAAAATGGTGAAAGCTTGAATTTTTATCTTGGGTTTGATTAAGAGATGGAAACTGAGAAGTTTGAAAGCTCCAGTTCATGATTTGTTGAAGCTCGGTACTTCCTAAAGCAGAACCCAGAAACCCAACATAGAGAAACTCGATATCATTGAAATACTCAGAGAGATTAAACTCAACATTCAAAACAGGTTTTTCGGGTTTCGAAAAACTCGAATTTTCATTTGCATAGCTTAAGAAAACAGTGAAGTTTGTGTTGAAAGTGTTGTAGTCAATCCAAGAAGTGATCAGGTTTGTGTTTGTGAGATTGAAGTCGATGGTTTCTTGGACTGAATTGTTGAAAAAGAGACTGATTTGGTTGTTGTTGGTGTGGAAATCGAGGGAGATGAAAGGGGTGGAGGAGTTGAGGAAGAAGGAGAGGTGGTTGGGTGAGGAAGAGGGAGGGTTTGGATTTGAGTTGGTGATGGAGAAAGTGAAGTTGGTGGAGAAAGAGAAAGGGGAGTTGGGTGTGTGAGAAATGGGGTTGTTGTAGAGGAGGGTGCCGGAGGAGGAAGCGGGGACGGTGGTGGAGCGGGTGAGTCCGACGACGCCGTTGCGGAGGAAGGAGTCGCCGAGGAGGGTTATGTTGCGGAGGGTGAAAGAGGGGAAGGTGAAGGTTGTGTTTTGGGAGAGTGTGGTTGGGAAGAGGAAGAGGAGGAAGAAGAGGGTGGTGGTTTGAGACAATGATTGAGACATGTTCGTAGGTTTGTTTGGAGGAAAGTATGTGAATGATGTTGTTGTGTCATTTGGTTGGTGTTGGTGATGATGTGGGTTTATAAAAGGGGAAAGTGGGAATGAGATTACAACGGTTGCATAGATTAAGATGATAGTAATAACTAGACATTAAAATATGACTATGTTTGTAAGTGGGAAAATAAGCTCATAGTTTCCATCTATCTATACAAAAAAACAAGAAGAAAGTAGGTGACATATAATTATTAAGAGAAATGCTAAGCATACACCTGAGTTTACATCAACACCGTATATAAATACGGTTATGTATACTTTTGTTTTTTTTTTATAAATTTTTCAGCAATGCTATGTGTACACTAAAGTGTACACCTACACTGTATTGGTGTATGTACGGACGGCACTGTTCATGTACGGACGGTACTATTCACCGTCCGTACATGAACAGTGCAATATTATATTAATATTTTTTTTATTTTTTGAAATATTATTTTTTAAAAAAATATTTTTTTTATATTTTTTAAAAAAATATTTGACAATACTTGCAGATTTACTTGTATTTGAAATTACCTGCGGATTTACCTAAATTTGTAGGTAAATTCGCAGGTAAATCCGCAGGTATTGTCAAATTCGTAGGTAAATCCGCAAGTAAATTCGCAGGTATTGTCAAATCCGTAGGTAAATCCGCAAGTAAAATTCGCAGGTATTATCAAATCCGTAGGTAAATCCGGAAATAAATCCGCAGGTATTATCAAATCCGTAGGTAAATCCGGAAATAAATCCGCAGGTATTGTCAAATATTTTTTTAAAAAACATAAAAAAAAAAATTATTTTTTAAAAAAATAATATTTAAAAAAAATGTAAAAAAAAATTAATATAATATTGCACTGTTCATGTACGGACGGTGAATAGTATTGTCCGTACATGAAAAGTATCGTCCGTACATACGGTGTAGGTGTACACTTTGGTGTACAAATAGCATTATTGTAAATTTTTACATGCTTTGAATTTTGTGCCAAACTTAAAATGATTAGAAAATTTTACGGTGTAAATACATTGTAACATAATATGGTGTACACATAGCACCACTTAATTATTAATTACCCCTCCTACATCAACTCCATCATATTCAACTAAATAATTAAAAAACTCTTTAACAATCTTTATAGTTTAAGATTTGTTTAAGAGTAAGGATGCCCTTATAGGATTTGAATAGAGTACTATATTTAGGGGTGATCAAAACCAAACCAACCCAATAGAAAACCGCAAACCAAACCAAACCAAACTGAAACCGCAAAAAACCGCATTTGGTTCGGATTAGTTTGGGTCATCTTTTAACAAAACCGCACGGTTCGGTTTGGTTTGCGATTTGTATTTTGTAAACCGAACCAAACCGAATCAAACCGCATCATGTTACAACCTAACTTTTACTTAACTCACATCCAACCCAAATTTAAATTTATAATACCTTAACCTTATGATTACGAACAATTTTCTCATCCTTACACACATGATTTTAGTCCCGATCTTCTCAAATCTCTAATAGCATTATCGAGCAATGTTTGCCACATACATCTTCCCTTTTTTTCTATAATCTCTACTCTCTAATATTCTTTCTTTTTCACTTTCTCATTTCTATGCAAATGTTCTCTATTTCAGTTTCGTTTTTATCGCACATCTTCTTCTCTAATCATTCAACTCTTTTGTTTTTTCTTTTTCACCTTCACTAATCTCTCGTCTCTTCTATTTTTTTGTTTCATTCTAATAATTTTTATATTGTTTTATACTATTATTTTATGTTTATTGTTCCACTTTTGTCTAATTTAATTTTTACAAATTAAATAGAAAGTTATTGTCAAAATATGACGAGTTTTGTTGTTATTTGATAGTGTATGAATGTCTAAATACAAAGTTATGTTGTCATCTATATGTATATGTATGGTTCAATAAAATATTTATAAAAAACCGAACCAACCGAACCGAACCAAACTGCATTAGTTTGGTTTGGTTTGGTTCGGATTTTTTTTAAAAGCCAACCGAACCAAACCAAACCGCACGATTTTTTCTCTTGCGGTTCGGATGATTTTTTTCGTCAAAACCGCCCAAACCGCACCGCGAACACCCCTAACTATATTACTTGTTTTTATATTTATATTTTGAAAAAAATTCTCGCATTTGATTTTATATTCGTGTGGGCACTAACTTCCATACTAGTACATATAATCTATAGTTATTTACGTATTTTTACTTGTATTCGTTACTCGCAGTTTTAATAAAAATAAAAGTGAAGACTCATTTTTTTTTGGAAGAATAAGAAATTATATATATAATTCCAAAAAACAGTTATGTACACAAGCGGCCCATAGGGCCCAGCTCAAAACAAAAGGAACCTAATCAAGTCAAAGAAGGAAAGGAACAAGTTTCCCTCTAAGCTTTGGTTTATTCCATACTCTTTGTACTATTTTATCTATGATATCTTTAGAGATATTTCTATGAGTATTCCTATCTATATCATCAATCTTAAAGATCAAGCTATTTCTATACAACCAACAAGCATGAATAGTCTCTGCAAATGCAGTTTTCAGCAAGGTCGATCTCCACCCTTTGTGTTTACACCGATCCACCATCCACTTCATCTCACAATCCCAATTACCCGGTGCATGATCTTCATGGAGCCATAAAAGAATCTCTTGCCATACACTCCTGGTCCTGTTACAGACAAAGAAAAGATGATTCAAATCTTCCCTATCAGAACACATGCTGCAGCGATCATTGTCTAATATGCCAAACTTCATGAGTCTAGCTTTAGTTGCAAGACGATCAAGGCATGCCATCCACAATGTGAAACCTGCCCTAGGCCTTGCTTCATTATCAAAGAACAATTTTTTCCAAGGCACATCTTGCCTATTGCTGAGTAACTACTTGTAAATCTTCCTTTTGCAGAATTTATTTTCATTCAACATCTTGTTCCAATCAGCCATTTGACTCACCTCATCTCTTTGGTTGAGTATAGCTTTTAGCATCCACGAGCAACTAGGCTTCAACTGTACCTCCATAACATTGGCTCCTTTTATGTAGTAAGTATGTACCCACCTAATCCACAAACTATCTCTTTCTCTACATAAATCCCAAAGAAGCTTGCTCATGCATGCCTTGTTCCATCTACTCAAATCAATGACATTCAGCCCTCCAAGGTTTTTAGGCTCACATATTTTACTCCAAGCTACAGGGGCTTTTCTGGAGTATTCCCCTTTTCCAGACCACAAGAAATTCCTGCACATACTATCTACCCTCTGTATGACACCTTTAGGAAGTGGCAAGCATTGGAGCCAGTAATTTGCAGTGCTAAAGAGAACACTTCTAATCAGTTGTATCCTCCCAGCATAGCTCAACATATGTGCAGACCAGTGGTTTATTCTTCTACCAATCTTCTCAGCCAATTGGGCATAATTTCTAGCAGATAATCTCTTACTCTCCAGAGGGATCCCCAGGTATTTAACAGGCAAAGTTCCAGTACCAAAACCAGTGATATCTACCAAATACTTCTCATGAATGCTGTCTAAACCACTGCAGAACAACTTACACTTAGCAGGGTTAACAACCAGCCCTGTTGCCCTAGAGAACTTCTGAAATTTCTTCATAAGACTCTGAACATAATTCACATCTCCCCTAGAGAAAAGCAATAGGTCATCTACAAAACTCAAATCAATCAGACCAATATTTTTGCATTTGCTATGGTACCTGAAATCAGCATCTTGCTTTAGGTCATCAAGTAGCCTATGAAGATATTCCATCACAACAACAAATAAGAGGGGAGAAATGGGATCTCCCTGTCTTAATCCCTTCTTAGCTTGCACTCTTCTAGTTAAGGTCCCATTAATATTGAATTGATAGCTCACAGTGGTGACAGCCAACATGATCCAGTTGATAAATCTCCTAGGTAATCCCATTTCAGCCATAATAACCTTCAGAGCTCCCCAATCAACAGAATCATATGCTTTTTGAATATCCATTTGTAGCATACATCTAGGCATTCCTCCCTTTCTACCATACCTCTTCACCAACTCATAAGCTAACAAAATGTGGTCATGAATGTCTTGTCCTGGAACAAACCCAACCTGGTTTCTACTGATGATATTGGGCTGGATAGCACTCAATCTTCTAGCCATTACTTTGGCTATAATCTTGTACACAGTTGTGCAACAAGCTATAGGCCTATATTCTTTGATGGACTTTGCTGCAGCATTTTTGGGAATCAAGGAGATGAGAGTCTGATTCCATTTACTATCCAGCTCCCCTTTGTCAAAAAAATCTCTAACAGTCTTGATAACATCTTCTTTCACTATACTCCAAGAAGCCTTAAAAAATTTAGAATTATACCCATCCACCCCAGGGGCCTTGAGATCACTGATACTATTTAAGGCTTTTACAATCTCACCATTAGTAACATCTTTACTCAGGTCAATTCTACAATTATGAGCAATTTGCTTACCCTTTCTCAAGACTGGAATGTCAACAGCATCAAGATTGGCATGTGCAGTTCCCATCAGCTTTTTATAGAAATGGATTACTTCCTCAGTGATGTCAGTTTGAGTAGTAAGCATTCTCCCATCCTCAGTGCTTAGGCTATGGATCCTCATATTACTCTGTTTACTCTTTAAGGTTGCATGGAAATAGGCATTGTTCCCATCTCCTAGCCTTATCCAACTAACCTTAGCTCTTTGCCTCATGATTTGTTCTTCAATGGCAAGTAGCTCCATCAGGTTATCAGTTTTTTTCTTCTCCTCCTTAGTCAGGTCCTTCTTCCCTCTGTCTTGCACAATGCATTTCTGAGCATCTTCCAGATCCCTCCTGGCTTTCTCAATCTGCATGCTGATACCTCTGAAATGCTTGCTTAACTTCTTTATTATAGGCTGCAGCCTTAACAATTTATTGAAGGATAGAAAAACACTTAGAAAGGGGGGGTTTGAATAAGTGTAGTCTTAAAAACTTGAACGATAAAAATAAATTGCATAGTTATTTTTATCCTGGTTCGTTGTTAACTAAACTACTCCAGTCCACCCCCATGGAGTGATTTACCTCACCTGAGGATTTAATCCACTAATCGCAACAGATTACAATGGTTTTCCACTTAGTCCGCGACTAAGTCTTCTAGAGTATCCTGATCACAACCTGATCACTCCAGGAACAAATGCTTAGACACAAGCTAAGACTTTCTTAGAGTATCCTGACCACCACGTGATCACTCTAATTACAACTGCTTAGACACAAGCTAAGACTTCCTAGAGTATCCTGATCAACACTTGATCACTCTAGTTACTTCCAAATTAATGTAATCAATTCTAAGAGTATTACAAATGCTTCTGAAAAGCTATAATCACAACAGTGATATTTCTCTTAACGTTTAAGCTTAATCTCACTAATATATTACAACAGCAATGTAGTGAGCTTTGATGAAGATGAAGTTTCTGAGCTTTTGATTGAACAGCGTTTCAGCAAGTTAATATTCACAGAATTTGGTTCAGAGTTGTTAACCTTGCTTCTCATCAGAACTTCATATTTATAGGCGCTTGAGAAGATGACCGTTGAGCGCATTTAATGCTTCGCGTGTTCCGTACAGCATTGCATTTAATGTTTCACGCTTTTGTCAACTACCTCGAGCCTTGTTCACGCTGTGTCTACTGACGTTGCCTTTAATAGCTTCCAACGTTCCTTTTGTCAGTCAGCGTAGCCTGCCACCTGTACTTTCTTCTGATCTGATGTTTGAATTAAATATTTGAATATCATCAGAGTCAAACAGCTTGGTGCATAGCATCTTCTTGTCTTCTGACCTTGAAGTGCTTCTGAGCGTGATACCATGAGAACTTCAGTGCTTCTGCTTCTGATCTCAAGTTCTTCTGATGCTTCCATAGACCCATGTTCTGATTCTGCCTTGACCATCTTCTGATGTCTTGCCAGACCATGTTCTGATGTTGCATGCTGAACCTTCTGAGACAAAGCTTCTGAGCGCTGATTTGTGCATACTCTTTATATATTTCCTGAAATGGAAATTGCAATGTATTAGAGTACCACATTATCTCACACAAAATTCATATCCTTGTTATCATCAAAACTAAGAATATTGATCAGAACAAATCTTGTTCTAACAATCTCCCCCTTTTGATGATGACAAAAACATATATAAATGATATGAATTTGCGATCAGAAAGAGCAGACGGCTAAAGACAAATTACACAGCTATAGCATAAGCATGTGAATATGTCTCCCCCTGAGATTAACAATCTCCCCCTGAGATAAATAATCTCCCCCTGAAATAAATACTCGAAGAACTTTAATAATAAAAGACTTCCCTGATTATATCGGTAGAGACGATCACATAAGCTTCTGTCTTCTGATAATTCATAGCTTCTGACTTCTGCTTCCATTGGACAGCTTCAGAACTTGAATTTCTTTAGATCCCTAGAACACTCACAGCTTCTGATTCCTGCTTCCATTTAGGACAGCTTCAGAACTTGAATTTCTTTGATCTTCAGAACATTCACAGCTTCTGATTCCTGCTTCCATTTAGGACAGCTTCAGAACTTGAATTTCTTTGATCTTCAGAACATTCACAGCTTCTGATTCATGCTTCCATTTAGGACAGCTTCAGAACTTGAGTTTTCTGGATCTTTAGAACATTCACAGCTTCTGATTTCTGCTTCCCTCGGATAGCTTCAGAGCTTTGAATTTCTTCTTACATCACTTCATGCTAGATTGTATCAGAACATTGTTGAATGTACCAGAGCATCATCAGAGCATCTCTACATCCTGAAATGTTACAGAACAAAACTAAACGACAAAAGTCAGCATGAATGAGTTAGAACATAAAAAATGTGTATCAGAACACAAAATATGTATCAGAGCCATATAAGCCATATAGAATATATCAGATCCAATAGACAATGTATCAGAGCAAATAGACAATGATTTGGATCATATTCTATTATCAGAATTTCTGATCATTCTTCCTTCTTGCTTCTGATTCTGAAGCTTCCTAGCACTCAGCTTGCTTCAAGAATCCAAGAGCTATTTCTGATCATTCTTCCTTCTTGCTTCTGATTCTGAAGCTTCTTAGTGTCGCGGGCGAAAAATCGTTTGTCTTTTTTTCTTGATGAGACACCTGATGCCTTCTTTGGGCTCGAGTGCTCAAAAAAATGATTTTTCTTTTGTACCGACCAAACTTTTTATTGTTTCCAAAGTAGGAAAAGGAAAAAAGCTGCAATAACCTAAAAAGTGGGGGAGAGATTCCAGGTAAGAGGGTTGGTTATACGAAGGGAAGGTATTAGCACCCAACGTATCTATAGTACTCTATAGGTTTCTTTGTTTTGTTTATTCCATTCTTGTTGTGGTGGAGGTTCTTGTGAAATAGGTGGGACCTAAGGTGTTTGTTTGATTATGCTCGCAAAGATCATCGCGATCCTCTACATACATATCCCCTAGAGGGAATCAGAGCATCTGTAGCTCGGGGTCTACGGGTGCTAAGGTTTGAGTGGTTTGAGAGAGAAGTTTTGTTTTGCTCGCCAAGGATCGACCTTGTGCCTACGTATTCTCAAAGGGATGTTGAGAAAGTCAGAGCAATCGTAGTTCCCACTTATGCTAGTGGAAGCAAAGGAAAATAGACAAATGTCGTCTAAATGCTAGATGTATCTAATCTATATCATCACATACATCTGTTTGATTTTTTGTTTGTTTAACCAGCCTTGTGGCAAAAACTTTCAATGAAGTCAGCCTTGTGACAAAAAGTTTTGATTAATCAGCCAGCCTTGTGGCAAAAGTTTCAATGAAGTCAGCCTTGTGACAAAAACTTTGATTAATCAGCCAGTACGGTGGCAAAACGGTTTGATTGATTAGCCAGCCTTATGGCAAAAAAGATTGATTGATTAGCCAGACTTGTGGCAAAAAAGTTGATTGATTGATTGTTTGTGATGATATATAAGAGATACTCCTAGCATAGAGATGAAAAATGTCTAATCTCCTAGGGTATTTGATTTGGATATTGGGGATGCTTATAAGAAGCCCGTGGGTCCTTGTACGAAGCCCAAGAGGAGGCTATCCGAGGGTCCTTGCATTGTAAGCCCAAGAGGAGGCTATGGGAGGGACAATCCAGGGTCCTTGCATTGTAAGCCCAAGAGGAGGCTATGGGAGGGACACTCGTTTGTACAAAGCCCAAGGGGAGGCGTGGTATAGTTGGTTTGAGCTCTTAGAGCGATTTCACCGGGAAACCATACTCTATGTCCTAACCTAAACTAGTGGAGATTCTTTGCACGAAGCCCAATAGGAGGCTATGGGGAACCTAGTGTTGTACTAAGTTGAACAAGTATATATAACACAATCACAAGTATGAACAAGTACGAACAAATATGAACAAGTACATGAACAAATATGAACAGTTATACATATATGACAAAGTGTGTGTATATAATGGAGTTTATGAAGGAAATATACCTGTAAGCATGATCCATTTGTATACACGGGGGCTCGGGACCCACACTCGGGGAGAGGTCCACTTGAGTTTATTCAAAGCTATGTAAACAGGTATTTACAAAGGGGCTTGGGACTTATACCTACATGGAGGCCCGTGGTATATTTTTGGGAAGATTTAAAGAAAACCTTCATTTTTTGGTTTGTTATTCAAAGTTAAAAAACAGATTGAGATATGTACAAAAATGTGTGTGTACAATGAAATACCTAATTTCATGTACAGGAATGGGTATGTACAAAAGGGGCTTGGGACTTATACCTACATGGAGGCCCATGGTATATTTGAAAAGTTTGAAGTTTTGTTGTTTTGAAAATGATTTGAAAACTGTTTTGAAAAGATTTTGTTTTGAAGAAGTTTTATTGTTTTGAAAACTGTACAAAGAAAGACGAAAGGGACTTATACTCTCTAATATTCGAGAGGCCCCACACCGTTTTGAAAATCAATTGATCAATAAAAAGATTTAATCAATAGTTTCCTTTGAGAATCAAAAAGAAATGGTTTATCGTTTTTGAAAAGAATCGCGATCGCTTGTTTTAAAACGATTTGAATTTTGAAAGGAATCAAATTAATCAAAATAAACAAAAAGGTTATCCTCAATTTAGATGATTAGGGTTTGCTCCAAAAATATTTACAAGTGATTAAGTTTGAAAAATCAAGTGAAAAACAATATTTAAAAGTATTAAAAACATTTAAAACATGTCATTTTAAACTCAATTAAAAATATATTAAATGAATCCTTTTTTGTGATTTTTTTTAATATTATCAAAATATGTATATTAAATAAAGAGTGTAAAAAAAATGAAGTGAAAATAATGAATTTTGATTGGTTAAATTAATTGGTAAAGTTTGTTAAAAAATGAAAGAAAATAGGTTGCAAAAAATTGGTTTTGTCTCCACTAGGGCTTGAACTCACGCCCTCTCTCTCACCAGCCAAAACATGGACCAACTGAGCCACGCTTGTGGCTTGTTAAACATACGCGTTTGATAAAATATATTTTAAATCAAGAATTTGAATTTCCCAAACCAAATCTGGCGCCAAGAACACAACCCTAACTGATTTTCAAAATTCTTCAAAACTGTGTTGTTTTGATCGATCAAAGGGTCTATCTCACTCGGTTTTGGACGAGGAACATGATGATGACTTTTAATTTCATTTATTTTTTGCTCTAAGATGATTAATCCTCTGATGAACACGAAGAACCCTAATATGAAAAATCTTTGTGAAATCGTGTATGATCATGATATGATGCAATTGATTGAGGGTTATTATTCAGTGATGGTGCAGAAACAAGATGGTAACTCAGTTTTGCATTTATGATGCATGTATGATAGAGTTTGAAGTTCATGAACACTTACCTCAAAAACGGCCAAGCTGGAGATTGAATTTTGCGAAGGAGGTGTTACAGATGTTGTTGCTTGATCTGGACAGCTTCAATGAACCATATGGAAGGTGTCTGGATGCTTGGAGTGGATTGAAAACACCTGGAGTAGTTGGAGGTACCCGATCTGCAGTTAAGCCTAAGTGTGAATCGAGCTCTATGATTCTGATGTTTCAGGTTGGTGATGAGTGTTTAGATAGGTTATATGTGATATATGTGAGGTGTGGGAAGTGTTAATTTGGACAGAAATGATCTGGAATGAGAATTGGCATGATAAGGCTCTTTATGTGTTCATATGGAGGTTGAAGAGTGAATCTGAATTTTGGGGTGATTTGGGGTGTGTGAGTGGTTCAAACACATCCCATATGATGTTTATGAGTTGCTAGAACCATCACTTTGGCCATAACTTCAAGGGTTTGGAGGTTGAGTTTTCTACCTCTTTGAAAACTATGAAACTTGCAATTCAAGAAAGAAGAGAGAAAACCTATAATTGTGAGGTTTTGGTGTGATTTTGAATGAGGTAAGGACCTCTATTTATAGGCCAAAGTTTCTGAATACAAAGCTCTTGCAAGTTGATCAAGAATGATGATTTGGCTTAAGAGATAAAAAGGAATCTTTCACATTAAATGCAAATGGTTAAAAGTGACTTAACCATGGTTATTTCTCAAGCTTCTTATCCTCTTCCATTCTGATCTTCTAATCAGAAAATATCTCTCAATTATTGCTCCTATGCATCATTGCTTGGATTATAGGTCATGTAGT
Source organism: Vicia villosa (assembly GCF_029867415.1). NCBI lineage: Eukaryota > Viridiplantae > Streptophyta > Magnoliopsida > Fabales > Fabaceae > Vicia > Vicia villosa. The sequence goes on from NC_081182.1 coordinate 105,968,212, forward strand.
CTTGAAACTTAGTGAAAAATGGTGAAAATTCAAGTGAAAAAGATCACTAAATGCATAATTCAAAACCATAGCTACACTCCATATTTTTTCTTGCTCTTGGACATTTTGGAAAGCTCATATTACACACTTCAAAACCCTAGTTGAAAGTTTCTTCAAGATCCTTAAGGAAGTGGGTGAAAAAGATCCATGAACTTTGAAGAAAATGAAGTTTTAAGTGAAATTTTCAAAAGATACCAACTTTGAAGCTCCATATCTCTTAAATGGTTGATCTTATGGAAAAAATTTATATGTGTCAAAGTTGTTTATTGGATCAAAATCTACAACTTTCATGTTGGAAGTTTTTTTCAGTTTGTAGGTGAAATTTTGAGTTATTCCCCTCCAAAGTTTGGAAAAAACCATGAAAAACACTTAGAAATTTTTCTAAGTATGAAAAGTCAAACTTTTGACTTTTTGATTCTTGATTGATTTTCTTGATTTTTCTTGATCAAATGACTTCATATATCATATATTGATGATTAAAAACTTCAAAAGTCATGGTTGACCAAAATTCCCCAAAAGTCAATGGTGATCTTGTACAGTTGACTTTTTCAGACGAATCGCGTTTCTGGAGATTTCAAATGAAACAGGCTATCCTCACCATATGAATGGTATGAATGGATCATATTGAAGCATTAGAGGATATTGAGCCATGGTTTGAGTTGTGGCACCATGTCCTGATTAAAAAGTCAGTTATTCAGTGAATTAGGTCAAAAACCCTAATTGTCGACCTGATGAAATTGATGACTGTGGATCTTGAATTGAGATGTAATTCCCATTGGATATTGTCATAGGGATTATTTGAAGATGATTGAAACCTTTGATTGACTTCCTGGGGTTTTTTAGGGTTTCCCAAATGTGATCCCTGATTTCAGTCCCTGATAGTTCAAAAACCCTAATTCTGATGATTTGAAATTTCACTGTTGATCAATCCTTGTGTAGGGGATGTATTGAGCCAATGGATTAGGTCAAAATGATGTACTTGGGGTCTTGAGGTCATGTCCCAAGGCATTAGGTCAAATTCTGAGCAAAAGTCAGGAGTGTGCTGTCTTCAGTCAAAACCCTAATTCAGTCGATTCAAAGCTGTTGAGCTTGTTGAAATGAATCTCTGAGGACCAAATGTTGATTATTGATGAAGATGATTCATTTGAGATGAAGGGAGAACAAAACCCTAGTTGATTGTTGCTTGTACTGATGAGTGATTTCTTGATTAAACCCTGCTGAGCACAAGTAGCAAACACAAGCTATGCAATTTGTTAGAGATGCAAATGATGCATATGCAGATGATATGAGGTGGTATCTTAGGTCAAAAATTGGGGTATGACACTTAGCACTCAGCTTGCTTCAAGAATCCAAGAGCTTGATTCATTTTGTTGCTTCTTATATTGATCTTGAATCTTTGATTCCTGCAACAGCACAACTTAAAAACATAGAACTTTGCAAGTTCTGTTAGTAAATGTGGAGCCTTTTTACTCGGTAACTGATAATATTAATCAGATCATTTATCATATATTTTCTCCCCCTTTTTGTCATAACATCAAAAAGCATAAAAGATTCAGATGTAAAGCAAGAGACAAAAGGAAAGAAACATAAATAACTTTTCATTGATTTCAACAAGAAGGATTACAAAAGAGGAATGCAGGAAAACAGATGCAACAAGGAAAGAAAACTACAAAGACTTAAAGCCTAAGACTCTATCCTACGCAAAGACTGCGCAAACAACTCAAGAACCCTTTGGTCTTCAGTTTGTTCAGCCATGAAAGCTTGAAAACTCTTCATGCCTGTCCAGACTAGAACCTCCACTGTAGGAGAGATCCAAGAGACCAAAGAGGAAGTGAGGGACAGTTCATAGACAGGGAGCTAATGTTGCAAACGGGCTCCAGTGACTCAAGAAGGTCTTCTTCCTTTGGATAAATGTTGATAACAGCATTGAAGAAGAGATCTGTCTTGAAAGAGACTTGGAGAGCCATCCCAAGATATGCTTCATATCCTGTAACTGATTAACCCTTCCATCCGTTCTCATTGAGTTGAAAGGATTCATGATGAACGCTAGGTTGAAGATGAATGAACTAGGGTTTATGCCAAAGAAAAAACTTTGTTGGACAAGAGAGAAAAAGAAAGAGAAAGAGAGCCAAGACTTATTGAAAAAATGCAACGAAATGAAGGAATAAATAGAGGGAAAAAGAAGAGGGAAACGTTCGAGGAATATAAAAAAGAAAAGAAGGACAATAAAAGAAATGATGAATGGCATTTAATGTAACATGACGTGAGGAGAGATAATAATGACAAAAGACGAGATTTGCACAGTTACCTAAGTAGACGTCCCCTCAACTGCACGCACGCTTGTCCAGAAATAGTGAACACGTGTTTACCATCTGGATAGCCAGTTACAGCTGTTTTGCTTTTAAAGAGATTCTGAATCAACTTAGACAATGAAACGTTAGTAATAACTGAATCACAATTTCTAATTGATTTCAATCAGAACTTCTTATAAAAAAAATCAATTTCATTTCAGAAGATACTCATACATAAGATCTTCTCATCTTCTCATTCTGGGCATAAATCCATACTGATATTCTTCAGAATGAACTTAAACCTATCTTCAGCAAGGGGTTATGTAAAGATATCAGCCCATTGATGGTCTGTATCCACAAAGTTTAAAGATATAACACCCTTCTGAACATAGTCCCTTATGAAATGATGTTTAATCTCAATATGTTTAGCTTTTGAATGTAAAATAGGATTCTTAGATAAACATATAGCAGAAGTATTATCACAGAAAATAGGAATGTTACTCTCATATATCTGATAATCTTCCAGCTGACTTCTCATCCAGAGCATTTGTGTGCTACAACCAGCAGCAGCAACATATTCTGCTTCTGTTGTTGAGAGGGCAATAGTAGCTTGCTTCTTGCTGTACCATGAGATCAGATGACTTCCAAGAAATTGACAACTTCCAGAAGTGCTCTTTCTTTCTATTCTATCTCCAGCATAGTCAGCATCACAGAATCCTACTAAGTTGTAATCTTTAGATCTTCTGTAAACTAAACCAACGTTAGTAGTACCTTTCAGATACCTTAGAATTCTCTTAACCGCTGTTAAGTGAGATTCTCTTGGATCTGATTGGAATCGAGCACACAAACAAACACTAAAGAGAATGTCAGGTCTAGAAGCAGTTAGATATAGAAGAGATCCAATCATACCTCTGTACAACTTCTGATCTACCTTCTTACTTACCTCATCCTTACCCAGTACACATGTTGGATGCATAGGAGTTTTGGCTTCTTTGCTTTCAGAAAGATTAAACTTCTTCAGAAGTTCTTTCACATACTTCGTTTGATGAACATAGGTTCCATCGGAAGTTTGGTTAATTTGAATCCCAAGGAAATATTTGAGTTCTCCCATCATGCTCATTTCAAATTCAGCCTGCATAGACTCAGCAAACTCCTTTCCAAGTGTAGCATTAGATGTTCCAAAGATAATATCATCAACATATACTTGACAAATTAAAATATCCTTTTTAAATGTTTTACAAAAGAGAGTAGTGTCCACTTTTCCTCTAGTGAAATCATTTTCCAGAAGGAAAGAACTCAAACGTTCATACCAAGCTCTGGGAGCTTGTTTCAATCTGTATAATGATTTCTTTAATTTGAAAACATGATTTGGAGACATGGAGTCTTCAAAACAAGGAGGTTGGTGAACATAAACTTCTTCATCTATATAACCATTTAAGAAGGCACTCTTGACATCCATCTGATAAAGAGTGATGTTGTGTTGAGTGGCAAAAGAAATTAATAGACGAATAGATTCTAACCTGGCCACTGGTGCAAAGGTTTCTGTATAATCAATCCCTTCTTGCTGACTATAACCCTGAGCAACCAGTCTGGCTTTGTTTCTTACCACTTCACCTTTCTCACTTAGCTTGTTTCTGAAAACCCACTTAGTACCGATGATGTTAAATCCTTTTGGTCTAGGAACCAAGTCCCATACATCATTCCTTGTAAACTGATTTAGTTCTTCATGCATGGCAATTATCCAGTCTGGATCTTCTAGAGCTTGATCAACAGAAGTTGGCTCGATCAAAGAAACAAGACTTAATTGACATTCTGCATTGTTCTTAAGGAATGCCCTTGTTCTGATGGGATCATCTTTCTTTCCAAGGATCACATCTTCTGAATGAGCTGAGGCAAGTCTAGGTGATCTTCTGATAGTTGGTTCTTCAGAAATCCTAAGATTCTCTAAAGATGCAGTAACTTGATCTTCTGATCCATTGCTTCTGAGACTGCCAGCTTCTGCAGCTTTGCTTCTTGATTCTTCAACTTCTGATATATCAATATCAAAATCTGCAAAATTCTCAAACTGCTTTGGTTTTTCAAGACCAAGCTTATCATCAAACCTGATATTGATTGATTCTTCTACAATCAATGTTTCAGTATTGTATACTCTGTAGCCTTTAGAGCGTTCAGAATATCCAAGAAGGAAACATTTTTGTGCTTTGGAATCAAACTTACCAAGATGATCTTTAGTATTCAAAATAAAACATACACATCCAAAAGGATGGAAATATGAAATGTTGGGCTTTCTGTTCTTCCACAATTCATAAGGAGTCTTATTTAGAATAGGTCTGATAGAGATTCTATTCTGAATATAACACGCAGTGTTTATTGCTTCTGCCCAGAAATGCTTAGCCATATTGGTTTCATTGATCATGGTTTTGGCCATTTCTTGTAGAGTCCTATTCTTTCGCTCTACAACTCCATTTTGCTGTGGAGTTCTAGGGCAAGAGAAATCATGGGCAATACAATTTTCTTTGAAGAACTCCTCAAAGAATTTGTTCTCAAATTCACCACCATGATCACTTCTGACCTTTATGATTTTACACTCTTTCTCAGATTGAATCTGAGTGCAGAATTTAAAGAACACTGAATGAGACTCATCCTTGTGTTTTAAGAACTTTACCCAAGTCCAGCGGCTATAATCATCAACGATGACTAATCCATATTTCTTCCCTCTGACGGATGCTGTTTTGACTGGGCCAAACAGATCAATGTGCAAGAGTTCTAACGGCCTTGAGGTAGAAACAACATTCTTAGACTTGAATGCAGGTCTGGAGAACTTGCCCTTCTGACATGCTTCACAAAGAGCGTCTGATTTGAATTTCAGATTTGGGAGTCCTCTGACCAGATTTAGTTTGTTAATCTGAGAAATCTTTCTCAAACTAGCATGACCTAATCTTCTGTGCCAGACCCATTGCTCCTCAGAAACAGACATAAGACAAGTCACCTTCTGCTTCTCAAGATCAGAAAGATCAATCTTATAAATGTTGTTCTTCCTCTTGCCTGTAAATAGGATTGAGCCATCCTTTTGACTTACAACCTTGCAAGACTTTTGATTGAAGATTATATCATAACCATTGTCACTTAATTGACTTATGGACAATAAGTTATGCGTTAATCCTTCTACAAGAAGTACATTAGTTATGGAAGGAGAGTTACCAAGACTTATGGTTCCAGAGCCAATGATTTTGCCCTTCTGATCTCTTCCAAACTTGACTTCTCCACCTGGTTTAAGCACCAGGTCTTGGAATGTAGACCTTCTTCCCGTCATGTGTCGCGAGCACCCAGAGTCCAGGTACCATGACATTTTGCTTTCTGTCCTCTTTGCCGCCAAGGATATCTGCAACAGAAATTATCTTCTCCTTAGGTACCCACAATTTCTTGGGTCCTTTCTTGTTAGTTCTCCTCAAGTTCTGATTGAACTTGGGTTTAGCAAAATATTTAACAGGAGGAACAGTATGATACTTCTTATTCTGAGTTCCATGATATTTCTTAGATTGTGTCACATGCTTCTTGGTGTGTGTTATGTGAAAACTTTGTGCATGTGATGTGTGCTTAATATCATGGGAGTGGCCAAATTTAAATTGGTTATACAGAGGCTTGTATGATATTTTCATATCATCCACAAATTCAAGCTTGTATGGGATTTCACCCTCATAACCAATGCCAACTCTCTTGTTCCCAGACACAGCATATATCATAGAAGCTAGCTGACTTCTGCCAATACTTCTAGATAAGAACTTCCTGAAACTTAAATCATATTTTTTCAGAATATGATTCAGACTGGGAGTGGATTTTTCTGAATCAGAAGGAGATCCAACATTATTGGATAATTTTAAAACTTTTTCTTTTAATTCAGAATTTTCCAACTCAAGCTTCTTAGTTTCAAATTCAAATTGCTTTTTCAGCTTTCTGTATTTGATACTAAGATGAGCTTTTAATTCAAGAAGCTCTGTTAGACTGGAAACTAACTCTTCTCTAGATAGTTCAGAAAATACCTCTTCAGAATCTGATTCTGATGTAGATTCTGATCCATCATCTTCTGTCGCCATCAGCGCAAAGTTTGCCTGCTCTCCTTCAGATTCTGATCCTGATTCTGATTCAGAATCATCCCATGTTGCCATAAGACCTTTCTTCTTATGAAACTTCTTCTTGGGATTCTCCTTCTGAAGTTTTGGACACTCGTTCTTGTAATGTCCAGGCTCATTGCACTCATAGCAGACAGCCTTCTTCTTGTCAGATCTTCTGTCACCAGAAGATTCTCCACGTTCAAATCTCTTTGAACTTCTGAAGCCTCTGAACTTCCTTTGCTTGCTCTTCCAGAGTTGGTTCACCCTTCTAAAGATCATGGACAGTTCATCTTCTTCTTCAGATTCTGATTCTTCAGGATCTTCTTCTCTAGCCTGAAAAGCGTTAGTGCATTTTTTAATATTAGATTTTAATGCAATAGACTTACCTTTCTTCTGAGGCTCGTTTGCGTCCAGCTCAATTTCATGGCTTCTCAAGGCACTGATAAGCTCTTCCAAAGAAACTTCATTCAGATTCTTGGCAATTTTGAATGCTGTTACCATTGGACCCCATCTTCTGGGTAAGCTTCTGATAATCTTCTTTACATGATCAGCCTTGGTGTAGCCTTTATCAAGAACTCTCAATCCAGCAGTTAGAGTTTGAAATCTTGAGAACATCTTCTCAATATCTTCATCATCCTCCATCTTGAAGGCTTCATATTTCTGGATTAGAGCAAGAGCTTTAGTCTCCTTGACTTGAGCATTTCCTTTATGAGTCATTTTCAAGGACTCATATATGTCATGGGCCGTTTCCCTGTTAGATATCTTCTCATACTCAGCATGAGAGATAGCATTCAGCAAAACAGTCCTGCATTTGTGATGATTCTTGAAATCTTTCTTTTGATCATCATTCATTTCGCTTCTCGTGAGCCTTACACCAGTAGCTTTAACAGGATGTTTGTAACCATCCAACAGAAGATCCCATAGATCAGCATCCAGACCAAGAAAGTAACTTTCCAGTTTATCTTTCCAATATTCAAAGTTTTCACCATCGAATATTGGTGGTCTAGTATGACCATTGTTACCATTGTATTGCCCAGCAGAGCCAGATGTAGATGCAGTTGGATTTGATTGAGATTCACCAGCCATCTTTTACTGAAGCGTTTTTCTCTTCCTGAATCTTTTCTAAACACGGTTAAGTGCTTGCACCTTAGAACCGGCGCTCTGATGCCAATTGAAGGATAGAAAAACACTTAGAAAGGGGGGGTTTGAATAAGTGTAATCTTAAAAACTTGAACGATAAAAATAAATTTCAGAGTTATTTTTATCCTGGTTCGTTGTTAACTAAACTACTCCAGTCCACCCCCACGGAGTGATTTACCTCACCTGAGGATTTAATCCACTAATCGCAACAGATTACAATGGTTTTCCACTTAGTCCGCGACTAAGTCTTCTAGAGTATCCTGATCACAACCTGATCACTCCAGGAACAAATGCTTAGACACAAGCTAAGACTTTCTTAGAGTATCCTGACCACCACGTGATCACTCTAATTACAACTGCTTAGACACAAGCTAAGACTTCCTAGAGTATCCTGATCAACACTTGATCACTCTAGTTACTTACAAATTAATGTAATCAATTCTAAGAGTATTACAAATGCTTCTGAAAAGCTATAATCACAACAGTGATATTTCTCTTAACGTTTAAGCTTAATCTCACTAATATATTACAACAGCAATGTTGTGAGCTTTGATGAAGATGAAGTTTCTGAGCTTTTGATTGAACAGCGTTTCAGCAAGTTAATATTCACAGAATTTGGTTCAGAGTTGTTAACCTTGCTTCTCATCCGAACTTCATATTTATAGGCGCTTGAGAAGATGACCGTTGGGCGCATTTAATGCTTTGCGTGTTCCGTACAACATTGCATTTAATGTTTCACGCTTTTGTCAACTACCTCGAGCCTTGTTCACGCTGTGTCTACTAACGTTGCCTTTAATAGCTTCCAACGTTCCTTTTGTCAGTCAGCGTAGCCTGCCACCTGTACTTTCTTCTGATCTGATGTTTGAATAAAATATTTGAATATCATCAGAGTCAAACAGCTTGGTGCATAGCATCTTCTTGTCTTCTGACCTTGAAGTGCTTCTGAGCGTGATACCATGAGAACTTCAGTGCTTCTGCTTCTGATCTCAAGTTCTTCTGATGCTTCCATAGACCCATGTTCTGATTCTGCCTTGACCATCTTCTGATGTCTTGCCAGACCATGTTCTGATGTTGCATGCTGAACCTTCTGAGACAAAGCTTCTGAGCGCTGATTTGTGCATACTCTTTATATATTTCCTGAAATGGAAATTGCAATGTATTAGAGTACCACATTATCTCACACAAAATTCATATCCTTGTTATCATCAAAACTAAGAATATTGATCAGAACAAATCTTGTTCTAACATTTATCCCATAGCTTGACTTGAGAATCATTCCTACCTTTCCTATTCCAATTCCTCTCCACATGCTCTCTGAACTCAGGCACATCAGTCACCTTGTTAAGAAACTTAAAAAGCCTCTTAGTCTTGCTTTCCTGATCCCTGTTCCTGAGACATAACATAGCATGGTCAGAAATATTAGGCTCCAGCACATGCAATTCCCAGTGCATCCTTTGATGGAACCACTCCTTATTGGCTAAGGCCCTGTCAATGCAAGAGTAAATGGTGCCACTAACATGTTTGTTACTCCAGGTGTACTTATCTCCTATCTTATCCAGATCAGCTAAACCACACTTAGTCATCATATTAGGCAAGTCACAAAAATCTCCTTCATGGATCTCTTTCCCCCCAATTCTATCATCAGTATGGAGAACATTATTATAGTCACCCATGAGGCACCAAGGTCCCTGTTGAATGCTATTAATCTTCTCTATATCCTTCCACAAACTCCTTCTTCTGTCCAGTTTATTATCAGCATAAATGGCAGTAAGCCAGTGTTGGAAGTTATCATTTTTGTCATACACTCCACAGTGTATCATCTGCTCAGAACTACAGATACTCTTGATGTCTACCTTATTTTTATCCCACATAATCCACACCCTACCATTAGCATGCTTATTATAGTTATCAAGATAATTCCACTGGACTCCTATCTTCTTCCTAATATTCACAGCTTTATCTTGCTTGACTCTTGTTTCTACTAAAATAGCAATCTCAGGACTCAGTTTAGAGAGGCGGGAGCTAATCTCTCGATTTTTGGTCCCTTTGTTCAGCCCCCGAATGTTCTAAGACACAATCATGTCACCCCCAAGGGTATGTCTCTAGGGTCATTCAAAACACCTAAGGACTCAAAAATATTAGAACAAAGGAGTGTTGTACCTGAGGTATCACATGTGACTTTCTTTCCATCTTCTTTCTTCCACCTAATCTCTGTCCATGTACCTTTGTCCATTATCTCCTGCTCCTCCTGAATTCTATCTTCCTTCTCTAATCCCTTATCACCATTCACAGAGTTACTAGCTTCATTCACCTCATCAACCTTTGTTGTCTTATCCTGCCATATTTTGATAGGAGGTTTCTTATCAGTGGAGCATACATGACCTATTTTTTGGCATCTTTCACAATATTGGGGCCTCCATTCATATTCAACCTTCTGTTTTCTTACTCTCCCTTCATGATCTCTGATGGAAATTTCTTCACACAATTTCTGCGTGACATCCACCTCCACCAGAAGCCTAGCATAACTCACACGAAGTTTCCCTGCTGTGCACTCATCCGTGAACAAGGGTATGCCCACAGCACTTCCAATCTTCCCTAAACTTTAAGCACCCCACATAGGTAGAGGAAGACCTGGTAGTTTAATCCAAATTGGGATCGATCTAAGCATATCCTTTGCCATAATAAAATCATGCCTCCATTCCAAAAGAATCATCGGTTTGTTCTGAAAAGTGTATGGACCTTTCATCAGAACTTCAACTCTATCATCACCATTCTTGAATTTGAGTATGAAGTAGCCTTCTTCATTGTAGTACATGTCAGGCAGCGCAACAAAGTTCCACATACGACTCATGTAATTCTTCATCGCATTCATGATCAAATTGGTTCCAATCACATACATGATCAACGAGTTCTCCCAAAACCTAATTTCCGCTTCCACATCTTTTTCTTCAATTTCAACTTCAACGATTCCCTCCTTGATCTTTGGAGCAACAACTTGAAGTTGCTTCCCATTTGTTGTTTGCCTATTACCATTGATAACATCAACCCAAAGCTTGCTCTGATCCCCAATAGGCTTCGTCTTCATCTGTTCTTCCACCCTATGTTCAGCTTTGTTTTCACCTTTTCCATCGCTATCCGTCACTTTCTTATCAAGAGTCGATTCAGTAATCACCGTCCCATGTTCCTCCGGCATTACTGCATTCACCGGCGTAGTTGAGCCTTCTCCATGTTTCGTTCCCGTCGATTGAGTCACCTTCTTCGGCGGTCTACCCCTTCCACGAGAGCTTCCCATGAGAGAAAAAAAATTGAAGACTCATTTTAGTCACTTACAAAAATTAGAAAGTCCAAATTAATTTTTAAGAAAAAAAGTTTATATTTAATCCCTTGAGCTCTCTTAATATTTTTCTGAAATCAATTTATTTTACACTACGCAAGGGTTGAACCAAGGACCTCTTAGTTTGGAGGCAATCTTCTCTACCATATTTTCATTCATATTTTAACTTACAAATAACACTTATATCAATTTTTTTTTTATTTTTCAATTATTAGTAATACTTAATATATTTTGATAATAAATATTCAACTAAAATTCACGCTCACTAAAACCACATTTAAATATTTTCCAAAACCATTTTATATCAATTAAAATAAATTTTTAATAATATCTAAAATAAAATTACAAACATATTTACAAGTTAACATATAATACATAATTTTAAATTGTTATTTAAATGTGTTTGAATAGTATCAAAATGTGAGTTTAGTGGGTGTGAATTTTAGTTACAAATTTATTTTCAAAATGTATCATTGTTTCTTAAAATAAGATATTTATAAATAAACTTATATTTGATAAGAATGAGTTTGAAATATATTTAAATGTAATTTTAGTGGGTATAAATTATTTAAACATGTGAATTTTATTTTTGATGTTATTATAAATTAATTTTAATTTGTATAAAACGATTTTTAAAAATATTTAATTGTGATTTTAGTGGGTGTGAATTTTATTTGAAAGAAGACAAAAAAAGGAAAAAAAATAATACATAAAAATTATGGCAGAGCTGGGGTTCGAACTCAACCCCCTGAGTTGGGAGCCAGAAGATTAAACTGCTGGGCTAGAATCGTTAAGTGTTATATAAGTTCGTTACTTTTTATATATACGATTTTGATGTTAAATTTATAAAGCCCAATAGAAAATTTTGAGGCCCCGTATATTTTGAAACCTTGGACTATGGGCCTGGTTGCCCTGGCCCAGAGCCGGCCCTGCTCCGCCTATAATCTTCCTCTTTTTCCTCCCTTTTTGAGTTTTTTATATGAATTATGGTGAAATAACTCTCCAAAATCTCTACCAAGAAACTAACAAAAGTATCTAAAATTAATGACTTAAACTTCTATTTATAGAGTTTTGCTGAGGCCTCATCGCTTAGCGAGGCTTGTAACTTGCCTATCGAGTTTGCTTTTATTCTTTCCTAAGTCACGCCAACTCAACCTCCAGCGGGATTTGTCACCATACCTCTCTTGATGAGCCGCTCATTCTCTCTTAGCGAGAAAACACTTCCTCCGCTCTAACGTAATTTAGCCAAGAAGCATCGAACCACCATTCCTTTCTTAGAGAGGTTTCCACTTTGCTTAGCAAGTGTCTTTCTTAGCTTTGAAGTGACTGGGCTTTGAAGAAATCTTGTACGTCCATTATTCACTTAGCAAGACCCTGTCTTCGCTTAGCAAATATATCTTCTAGAAGGTACTTTGTTCTTGCCTTATTTTGTTGGGTGAGCCACTATTTTTCTTGGCGAGATCTTTGATTATTGTTTTTGTGTTTTCTTGGTTCTTTTTACATGTACTTTGTGAATACACAGTTAAAAAGTTCATAAAAGTGCATTATCTCATTTTAATAATAAATTGGAGGGAGGGTTTTACTGATTACTTATGAATTAAGTTAATAAGTGCTTTTGTATTTTAAGTAATTTTGGAACTTATAGTTGCAGTGTCACATGATTTTGTTGTCTAATGACAATGCCATGTCTCATTAGATGAGAAAACAAACACAAGAGAAACATTCATATTCTTTGGTAATTAGATTGATCATGTAAGCGATGATATGTATTGCATTACATACACCATATTGTCATACCCTAGAATTTGCCCAGTTGTTATTACGTCTTATTAACTGAGACATATTACAATTTTATAGGGTTTTATTTCTAAAGTGGTGCTTATTAGACTAATGGGCTTAACATTTTGATTGTTAATCCCCTTTTAAAACAAGATCTCATTCTCTTAGTTTTATTTAAAAATGGGAGGTGCACTTCTTAAAAAGCATTTGGGTCAAAATTGGAGCTTTTGGCCCATTAGGCATAATATTGTGATTTATTAGAATACATGTATACATTTAAATATATATTCAGCATTTATCACCTTTTAGTCTATTTTTAAAATTACTATTTTTTTTTGGTTATGTGCATTGGTAATAATAATAGATTTATATTATACTATTGATTAATAGTGAAGAATATTATTATTAGTTCAATTATTAATTTGATTGTTAAATATCATTATTAATTATCATGTTAATAATTAATTAATAGTATTATAAGATTATTGTCGTTGAAGTATTAGTGTTAATATATTATTTAATTATTTCACTAATTAATTAATTAGCCTAAGTGTTAACTAAGTAAAAGGAGGCCTAGGGTTTCCTGTTCATCTTCCTCCAGCGGCGGCCACCACCACCAAACACCACAAACCCTAATCTGATTTTTCACGCCCAGGCCCATTAAACTAAATCGAATCAAGAAGAAATTGGAAAAGGAAAGAACGAATTTTATTAATATTGATATACAAATCAAATCAATTACAAATCAGATCAAATCCTAACATTTACTCTAAAACGAATCAAAATCGGATCAAATCAAAACTAAAAAAACAATCAAAAACTTAGATCTAATATTTCCTAAACTGAAAAACGAAAACCTAACTATAAAGCAGAGAGATGAAAACGAGAAGAGGGGATCGGGAAAACCCTTGCGTCTAGCACCACGAATCCATAACCTTCACTCAGAGCTCTCATTCACAAAAAAAAAGACTTAGGGTTCATCATTAGAACCCTAAAGCCTTTGAGCTTGGCCGTTCAAATCATACCTGCAAAGAGAGAAAAGGAGAAAGATCAGAGACGAGAATCAAAGGAATCAGAGAAAGATTAAAGCGAACAAGGTAAGAATCCAATCCACTTAGCTTAGAATTCTTAATTGCATGCTTGATTTGTGTTTGCCATTAGAATATGGGCACGTTTAGGGTTAGAGTTCCTGCGTTTAGGGTTAGGGTTATATGATTTAAGGGTTAGGGTTCTTGATTGTGCGTGTTTCTGGGTTCAGATGATGAAGACCATAAATATCTTCATCATTTTCTGGGTTTCTGGGTTTTGGACGGATGAAGGTTTGAAGATCCCAATTGAAGTTCAACCGGAGATCTGGGTAGCGCGGTGGTGGAGGGGCGGAGCCACCGGCGGATGCGATTTCCGGCCGGTGGTGGGGTTTGCTGTCTGGGTTTAAGGTTTAAAGGGGTGAGAGAGAGTAGGAGAGAGAAGTCGAGCGAAGAAAGAGAGAAAGAAAAGAAAAAATGAGCTCCAGGCTCAAGTTTTCGTTTAAATATGCCCATTAGATCGTTCAGATGTGTGACGCGTGGCTTCCAGATAGCCACGCGATGAGGAGACTCAAGCAGATTCTCCATGCGTGAGTTCACCATGAGCCCTGGTCAACTTAGGATCTTAGCCTTCAGCTCATCATACCTTAGATCTACGCTTCAGATTTCTATTATGAGAGTCATTGGATCTGAGGAGAACGGTTCAGATCAACTTCCCCACCATAGCGTCGTACACACTCCCCCGTGATGTCCAATAGACTTCAAGTCTATTGGGCCAAACCCAGTTGCTATCCACACACCCTCAACATTACTTATTAACATAAAATGCACCCGTTGGCCCAAATGTTTTTTATTTAATAATGAATTTACTTGTTTTTTTAGAATAAATAGAAATTGTTATTATTTCTGACAATTGATCCTAATATTTAATATAAATAATTAATTTAGTAAATTATAAATTATTTGCCTAAAGATTAATGGCTTAATTACAACTTTGGTCCACCTATTTAGTTATTTTCTTGATTTTGATCCCTCCACTTTAAAAACCACTATTTTAGTCCCTTTTTTAAGTTTTGTGTTCAATTTTGGTCCCCCTTCAAATCTGGGGGTATTTTTTAATGACGTGGTCTTATTTTTGCTTATGTGTCAATGCCTTGTCATTTTAATATCATTTTTCTAATTTATTATTTTATTTTCTTAAAATTTTCTTTTTAATAATTAAATATTTTTAGTTATTTTATTTTAGACATATTTATTTATTTATTTTAAAACTAAATATTACATATTCTAAAATATATGTATAGGCCTAAACTCCAACTTTTTTACAAGTGCAGCCCAATCTCTAATATTACAACAAATTAAGTGTAAAAACATATTATAAACACTAGTTTTTGGACTTAAACATTCGATGTGGGACTTAACGAAACAGGAAGAGTTTAAAAGGGTGTTGGTAATCTGCTGAGCAGTACTTGGGGAATCTGTGGATAATCATGAGACTGGGTTTCCAAATGGAAATGTTGAGGATTCTGCCAACATGGATTTCAAAAGTCAAAAACCAGCTGAAATAAGAACAACAGCAATCTCAAATTACTCCTAGTGCGAGTGAAGGGCATTTTGACATACCAGGACAACACAAAAGGACTCGACAGAAGAATGCTCCTCCTCTTGTACAAACTGCTGGAGGAACAAGATGTAATTTGAGGCGACCCAAAACGTGAGTATACCTGTAATTTTCATTTTATTATTGCATGTGATGCGATGATTGTCAATTTTTTCCCACTTACATGGTACGGTATGCATTGATTTTTTCAGCGGAGCCACAACTTCATCTGTTGGTAGCGGCAAAGAAAGTGAGGGAGAGGTTGGTCGTGCAAAAGCTGCAGAAGCCTCTCATTCACACTTTGTCGGCATTACCAATGAAATTGGTGGCAACATAGATCTTGATCAGGTAAGCTTGATATTAAGATTATGATTTTAATAAGTTTTGGATATCAAGCTAAGTGCATACTTATTACAGTCTCAGAAAGTAGCGAAGAAGCACGATGGTTATGACAATACCTCAAGGACTATTGCAAGCAACATGGCTCTGAGTGAGGAGGTGAACGGAACAACGAACGACGGGGAGGATCATGATGCTGAGTACAGGAGTGTATCCCATGGAGTTGACGATGACGAGGAGAACGAGAATGAGAACGATGAAGATTACTAACACACTGGTGAAACTTCAGTAGGGAAGAAGCTATGGAAATTTCTTAAAAGAGTGGACAGTTCTACACTTTTGTAATGAACTTGTTATTATGCTCTCCATGAATGAGATTTTCTCTTTCCTATTTAACATGTGTGGCTACTTGATGCGTGTAACATAAACGTCGCAGAATTGATTGTTCCATACTACTTTTCCAACAGAGCTTCATCTTTGCAAAGGGAGCTTTAATTGATTTTCCATTCATGCCTTATGTCTAGTGAATGAGTAGTTGCATAATAAATTTTGTAATCTGAGGATGTTTTTGTTAGAATAAGATTTCTTCTGATCAATATTCTTAGTTTTGATGATAACAATGTATATGAATTTTGCTTGAGATAATGTGGTACTCTAATCTTATGCAATTTCCATTTCAGGAAATATATAAAGAGTATGCACAAATTCAGCGCAAGAAGCACTGACTCAGAAGGTTCAAGTATGCAACATTGTAACATGCTCTCGCAAGACATCAGAAGATGGTCAAGTAGAATCAGAACATGGTCTATTGAAGCATCAGAAGAACTTGAGATCAGAAGCAGAAGCACTGAAGTTCTCATGGTATCACGCTAGAAGCACTTCAAGGTCAGAAGACAAGAAGATGCTCTGCATCAAGCTGTTTGACTCTGATGATATTCAAACGTTGTTTACACAAACATCAGATCAGAAGCAAGTACAAGATGGCAGACTACGCTGACTGACAAAAGGAACGTTAGAAGCTATTAAAGGCAACGTCAGTTAAAGCAGGAAAAGCAAGGCTCGAGGTAGTTGACAAAAGAGTGAAACATTAAATGCAATGTTGTACGGATCACGCAACGCATTAAATGCTCCCCAACGGTCATCTTCTCAAACGCCTATAAATAGAAGTTCTGATGAGAAGCTGAATACAATACTTTGCGCAAACATACAGAAACGCTGTCAAATTCTAAAAGCTCTCAAACTTCATCTTCAACCTCACTTCATTACTGTTGTAATATCTTAGTGAGATTAAGCTTAAACTTAAGATAAAAATCACAGTTGTGATAATAGCTTATTAAGAAGCATTGTAACTCTTATAAGAATTTGTTTACATTCATTTGTAAGAACTAGAGGAGATCAAGTTGTGATCGGATTCTCTAGAAAGTCTTAGAGGGTATCTAAGCATTGTGTTCCTAGAGTGATCAGGTTGTGATCAGAATACTCTAGAAGACTTAGAGGTTATCTAAGTGGAAAACCATTGTAATCTTGTGTGATTAGTGGATTAAATCCTCAGGTGAGGTAAATCACTCGAAGGGTGTGGACTGGAGTAGTTTAGTTAACAACGAACAAGGATAAAAATCATTGTGCAAATTGTTTTTATCTTAAGAGTTTTAAAGCTACACTTATTCAAACCCCCCTTTCTAAGTGTTTTTCTATCCTTCAGTTTTTCTTTACTGCAAATGTCTTTACGATTCACTAGCAAAGAATGGAGAATGACGAACATTTTCGCAAAGCATTCAAGTTTTGAACTCTTCCTATTTCTTTAAGTCCCACATCGAATGTTTAAATCCAAAACCTAGTGTTTGTAATATACTTTTACGCTTAATTTGTTGTAATATTAGAGATTGGGCTACTCTTATAAAAAAGTTAGAGTTTAGGCCCAAACATATATATTTTAGAATATGTAATATTTAGTTTTAAAATGAATAAATAAATATGTCTAAAATAAAATAACTAAAAATATTTAATTATTAAAAAGAAAATTTTAAGAAACTAAAATAATGAATTAAAAAAATTATATTAAAATGACATGGCAGCTCATTAAAAAATACCCCAGATTTGAAGGGGGGCCAAAATTGAACAGAAAATTTAAAAAAAGGACTAAAATAGTGGTTTTTAAAGTGCGGGGATCAAAATCAAGAAAATGACTAAATAGGGAGACCAAAGTTGCAATTAAGCCAAGATTAATTTTATTTTATGATAACATTTTATTTGTTTAATAAAAATTAAATAAATAATGTTGGAGATAAATAACTTTTGCGGAAATATACCAAACCTTGATTATAATTTTGTACAAATTAAAATACTCATTGAAGTATTTTGATATACAAAATTAATTTTATTAATTTAAATATTCACCTTATTCCTCATAGTTTGATTATTTATTTTTTAAAAAGGAATTAAAATAAATCAATTTATATACTTACAAAATACGATTATTCTAATCAATCTATAAATATTCGCCTTGCTTTTAATTATTATAAAAAATCTAAAAATAGGGGTTGTACACAAAAAAAAAACTTTTAATCATAACTGCGAACTACGAAAAACTGCGAACTGCGTATACCCGCTAAAACATACTCAACCTACAAAATAACGTACAATCCCATAAAAAACACCAACAAATAACTACGAACTATGTTGACTCTGATCTTCCATTAAGGAGGTACGTAGACATTCGGGCAACCGAAACGACTCCCCTTTCCCCAAACTGTAATACCCTACTAATATGCGTCTAGAATCATATCAGTAAAATATTAATAACTGGTACTCAGTACATACAAAAGTCAGAAGTAATGGCATAAATTGTATCCATCTTCTAACCTCAATAGGTTTAAGGTTTTATCCTTTACCCTATTTTCTATAACGGTATCATATTTTTAAGCCACAAACCATAAACCTTACCGTAATACTCTTATAAACTTTGTTTAAAGACATTTAGAAAACCTTAAGAAAGGGTCAAGGGTGCCTAACACCTTCCCTCGACCCTAATTTCTCAACTTACCTAGAAACTCTTATTTAGGTTTTTATCCCATGTTTACCCTTATCTTTAGGATAAAATAAAAACATGGGTGGCAACTCTGTAGTTTAAGTTATAAACTTAAAATTTAAAAGCCGGTCGTAACACATATACTATTAGCATAAACACTAAGTAGAAAAATTGATTAAAGTGTTCATTACTAAATTAGTATAAAAAAGGTCTGTGACTACCTTAAAAGACCATGTGTTTCTTCCTTGATAGGATGTTGGAAAAAAACATTGTAAAGGAGTTACATTGATGTTAGTACGAAACATCTAAACAATGTATCCATATCATAGTCTAAAATAAATTTTATGCTTAGATATCAACTCTGTAGGTTGTGAAGGACTTCAAATAGTTGTCGATTCTGGTGCAAGGGTCGAATATATGACGTTTTTGTCCTCGAAGAACATTTTAGTACATTAGAACTTAAATATGGACACGCCTTAGTAGTACACTTGATCAAAGTTAATCGGACCTAGAGATTGTAAAAATTAATCTATGGGATCTTTTGACATATGCTCCTCGAGATAATTGTCCCTAAAAGGAAGGAACCCCACTATAAAGGAGAGGATGAAACCTTTAATAAAGTACACATTATTCTAAAACTCTAAATCATGCACTTGCAACCACCATTGAGCTGATCGTTGAAGTGTTTGTAGGTATATCCCATCACTGACACATTACAAATACCATTGTAAGAGAGTTCGTTATCACTTGAAGAAAATGTCATGCTACATTAGGAAGTAATTAGTTTTGTTTCTGATATGATCAATTATGGAGAAATTTCAATTGGATGAAAAAGAGATAAGCCCTAAAAATGTTTTTATAGGTGGTATATATTCCAAGACTTTAAAAACAAGTTTTGTGACAATCTGTGTATTAAATACCGTACCGAAGGTCAAATTGGTGAAACTTTCAGTTTAAGGTTCAATTGGTTCAACCGGTTAAACCTACGGTTGAACCGTTTATTAAATGAATTAATATTATGAAACTAAATTTTATAGATATGTCATACATAATCATCTTTTCACAACTTAATAAAATAAATATTTCAAAAAGCAATTACAAACTTATTATAACAAGATCAAAAGTACACATAATAACACAACATAGTTGTACCCTTAATTTCAACCTTCATTTAAGAACAAGTTGAGTAAATTAAGGAATTATAATAAAACAAGTTAAACTAATTCGGAACAAAATCAATATAATAGAACATAATACCTTAAATTAATATAACAGAACATAATACCTAAAATAAAATTCAAATAATTAAGAATACCTAAATTAAATAGGATAGAATTACCAAAAAATAAACAACACAATATATTTAATTGAACAACAGTAAGGGAATGCGAGTTGAACAACGATAAAGTAGTCATAGCTAAACAACGATAAATAATATTGAGTTGGACAATGTGAGTTTGAAAGATCAAATGGCGTGATAATGATGGGGCGTGGTTGAAAGAAAAGACTATGAGAAGTGATTGTAGTTAGAAATTTATATTGTTGTAGAAAAAACAAGAAATTATTTTTTTGTGAATGAGGAATGTTTTAAGTTTTGATATTGATATATTAAATTTTTTAAAAATAGTTTAAAAATGGAAAATTTGAACCGAATGATTTTATAAAATTGATTCTGATTCTTTGGTTCAAACGATATTAGACTGTTCAATTTGATTTTTACAACTTTACTCTGGCTTTGACCCACTAACGATTTTATAAAGTTGTTCAAACCAAATTTAACTTCGATACTCGGCCTAACCGATTGAACCAACCAATTTAATCCAATTTTTAAAACATTGATAATAGTCACATTAAGCTCAAATCATAATATTCTTTGAGAGTGTATTTTTTATATATGACTAGACAATTCAGTATCAAGGCACTCAAGTCACAAATGTTATAACTTAGGCACGATGGATGTGTGCTTTGAAGTAGGCATGACAACAAAACTCGTACCCGAGGTACCCACCTGAACCCGCCCCTAAGTTGACGAGAAAACCCCTCTTTGACTAGGTTTAGGTTTGGGTTTTTCGTTATTACAAAATATGGGATGGATTGGATAATGGGGACACTAGTGCCAACCCCAAACTCGCCCTGTTTATTTTATTATATACATTATTATTAATTTTTAATGATTTAGAATATTAAATTTGTTGCCAATATTTTGATAATTTGATTTGTATTTATTATTTAAAATATTTGAAATGTGTGTATGAAATATTTTGAGATTGTTTTATTTTTTATTTATAATGTAATTTGATTTTGGAAAAAATAAATATTTTATTTTAAAAATTGATTTTACTAAATGGATGTTGGCTGGGCAGGGATACCCGAACCCAACCCGAACCCATTTGGGACGGGTTTGAGTTTTAATTTTTCGTTTTCGTTTAGGTTTGGGGCGGGGAAAAGAGACTGTTTGGGGATCCAGGTTTGAGTTTGGGTTTGGGGTGAAGGTGCGGGAAGCACAAGAAAGTGGGGGTTTGAATTAGGTTTCAAGGTATAATTTAAAATTCTTCCCAAATCAAAAACAAAGAACACAAGAGCAAAAATAAAAGACACAATTATTTTTATCCTAGTTCACTATTAACGAAGTTAATCCAGTCCACCCTGTAGCAACCTGCCCTAAAAATAAAGATTTAAAGTCGCCACCTATTCTACCAAGGCAAATAGGAAACCTTACGCAGTTGAGAGATCGGGGTAAGATACTATATTCAGGTCGAGGGAAGGTGTTAGGCACCTTCAACCCTTTCCTATGGTTTGCATTATAAAGCTATGGTTTATGGCTAACATAAAGAAAGATGACAGACAGTTAATAGGGTTAAGGCAAATAATTAAGATTAAAGGTTTATAATTTAATCGGGCAAAAATGAGATTTATGGGTGAGGGGACTCGCCTTGTTGCCAAGTGCCTACGTACCTCCTTATGGAGGATCAAAGTCTACGTAGTTCGGGGGACGGGTTGTACGCCCTTTAGGTTTGAATTTGATTTGATATGGTTTTGGAGGCTTTTTGAGTGGCCTATCGTAGTTGTGATTATCCGTAGTTTGATATTGAAAGTTTTGAAAGGTATGAAAAGTGTTTTGAAGTTTGGGCGTACAACCCGAGTTTAATTTTGCACTATTAACCGCAACGATCAATAGATTCAATCGCCATAGTTAAAAGATTTGAAGTCGCACCATTACCAATTTTAATCAATTGATTTGATTATTACTGATAATGAATTAGGATATTTTTTTTTATAATTTTTAATAATTAGTTTGTATCGTTTCCCCTCGTAATCGATTGATTCGATTAAGAAGAATAACGAATTAAAGTTAGAAAAAGAAAAGGTTAATCATCACAACTAATAAAATAGTTGCAACCATTTAACCAAATATGATTTAATTGCATTTTAATTAAATAGCATTTTAATTAAAATTATTGTTGACCATAGCGATTAATCGATTTAATCGGCACGAACAACAAATTGAAATTTTTAATATAACTATTATATATTTATTTTATTTAAAAAATAATTATCTAATAATTAATATATTAAAAAGATATTTCAATTAAAATAAATAAATAATTAAAATTATTTGAATTTATTTAAGGTTATAATCCTTTGTGGTGATTATGAGGGTTCATGGTATGGGCATTAGATC
This sequence comes from Vicia villosa, assembly GCF_029867415.1. Lineage (NCBI taxonomy): Eukaryota > Viridiplantae > Streptophyta > Magnoliopsida > Fabales > Fabaceae > Vicia > Vicia villosa. Next base: position 105,990,581 of record NC_081182.1, read on the forward strand.
TGGGCGCGTTAGATCTAGGTGGCTGATGATTTGATGGCAAGATTTGGAGGGACCATGGTAGGCTAACAAAACACGTGTGCACTGAATCCAGAAACAAATGTTTCAGAAAAATAATGTTTGAGGGAGGGCTCAAACCTGCGACCCTCCACTCAATGTGGAGCTTTTGACCAACCCAACCAAGGAACCCATTTGTTTGTTACGCGCGTGGAACAGATTATGTACGAAATCTAAAACAAACAAAGAAACAAGCTGTCATACCCCAAAATTTGCCCATACTATTTCTCTTGCACAAACTCAAATCAAATATGCAAAGCTCCAAGACACACTCTCCTAAGCAAGGATAACAAATTGGGGTTTTGTTGTTCCAAAGTGGTTTGTAGAGGACATCTTGGGCTTTTCAAAAAGTCCTAGAACATCTCCATATGATAAATATTGAGGGAATTATGACTCGTTGAAGATGACAAAAATTGAGAAAATACATAAAAGTCAATTTGAACAAATTTGATGTTTTTTTGACAAATGGGCCTAAGTTTTGGTTTTGAAAAATAATCATGAACTTATCCAAGGCCCATAATGCCATTCTTTATTTCTATTATTTTTTATTTATTTTATTTTGAAATTTGTTCAATTAAATTCAAAATTTAATTAAATAAATAATAAGAAATATAGAAGATATGCATGACTTTTATTTTCCAATCAAATCTAAGCATCCAATTATCTTATTTCTGATTATGAATCGTTGCAAGAGATATTGGAAAGGGATAGGGAAGATTGAACTCAATTTTGGAAAGATTTGCATACAAATATTCAATCAAATATTTCACCATGATTTCAAGAGATTTATGTGAAGATTATTGACCTAATTGTTTATGCTATATATACAGAGAAAGCACAGAAGAATAGGGGCGGAAAAATTACAAGGATTCGCAGTCTAGAAGGATTGACAAAAACCCAAAATTCAAGGCAAAGAGCAATCTCAGTTTCTGGATCTCAGCAAGATTCAAGCCAAACACAAGGTCTCTATCGATTCCTGGGAGTCTCCTGAAGGGATTGCAACTCTCGACATCGGCCAAAACGCTCAGAACTGCCGTCATCACGTTCACGGTTTGTCACTTGTATTTGATTTTCGATTTTGATCATATAAGCATCATGAACGTGTTTTGAATACATATTCGTAATCGTGAGGGCCTGTATACTGTTTCTGGATAGTTTGATTGCATTTTAGGTGCGATTCGAAGCATACACCATGGTTAGGGTTTTTAATTCATAGTTTGGGGCTACGCTTTTAGGAACCGAATTAATTGCAATTGATCACGTTTTCGTGATCAGGGGGCATTAGTTAATCGATCTGGATTTTGTTTGGCATCCATATATCGTTGATTTGCAGGTTTTTTAATGTTGAAGGTCTATGGCCACGGACATAAACCGTAGGCAAAAGTGTGTTGTTTCAGAAACATTCCACGAAGAAGAAGAAGTGAGGGCGCGCTGGTTTTTTTTAAAACTGTCACGTGTCTTTTTCGTATATGACAATTATTGATAATAGCATTAACAGCTGGTTGATCTGGTTCTAGTGGTAACGCGTAAGCTTGATGACCAAAGGGTCCAGGGTTCGATCCCTGGCCCTTGCAAAGCTTTTTTTTTTCAATTTGTTTTCTTGCAGATCCTGTGCGTCTCATGCGTGAAAGCCAACCGTGCGCCTCCACATATCAACCAGTAGATCTGCAGAGACCAAAATCTGAAGGTCCAGAAGGCGCCTCCCCACCATGGACTCCTAAGGGCCTATCACATACAATCATAAGCTAAGTTTTTTTTTTAATTTTTATTTATTTACTATTATATAAACTTGTTTGCTTTTTCATATATATATATATATATATATATATATATATTTGTTTTCTCTTCACATATATCTTAATAAAACTAGTTTTTTATTTAAAATCTTTTTTTTTTTACAAATAACAAAATTATTTATTTTAATTGTTAAATTTATTTAGTTTTATTTATTTAAAATTTTTTATAAAACTTTAATTGTTTTGTTTAACAAAAATTATGAGAATGCTTTTTTTCTGATTAAAATTTATTTATCAATCTATTTAATTAATTAGGTTGCGAAACCAATAATTAATTAAATCGATTATTTTATTTCTATTTAATTTACGCCCGAATCAGGGTTTACGAAGATCATGCCCTACACTGAATGTTTTTTTATTTATGCCTTTTCAAGGTTACTTTTCAAACGCTTTCCGACTGCGCGCCGCGTCAAACAAAAGCTAAGTTCTAACCTCTCTTATCTAAATATTTATTTACCTTTTATTTTGTTAGGGTTTAATTCCCTCGTCAATGAACTCCTCCTACACTTACTTCTTTTTCTATTGTCAATGTTTCAATGGTCAGAGTCAATGCTTCAGGCTACCTCCAATTATCAACCTTCAAAAACACGAAGCTAAGTTTCTTTTACCCTTTTTTCTTTTATTATTATTTTCATTTTTAGGGTTAACCCTAATTGTCTCTGAACAAATAATACACTCACCCCTCCCTCTGTTTATTCTTTCTTTTCCAATTTTCAGGGTTTGTCGAATGCCAAAGCTACGCGTATTGGTAACCCTAAACCCTAACTCTAATATTTTCTGTTTTAATTGTTTAATTATATCCCCTGGTTTCAATTCCCCTCTCCTCCGCTGGTTACAATTTCCCTTCCCCATTATTACTGTTATTATCTATTGCGTGGTTAGTAATCCTAGGGAGTGCAAGCCTTGAACTGAATTAGAGTCATTTAATTACAAGATAAATAACTGAATACAATCACGTGATTGGTGCACACACGCACACTTTTGGGGTAACCTCTCTGTTGCCTGTTGCCTGTTGCCTTGTTGCCTTGTGTTGTTTTGCAGAATAGCCAGTCCCTCGAATACGAGGATACCTTAGCCAGTTGCCTCGATAAAAAGGTCATGCGACCCTAATGATGCTGCCTTCGATACACTAACATGACCTCGACCCTCGGAAGTTGCCTACGAAAAAGGCTGAGGTATCCTCTGGTTGCCTACGAATAAGGCTGTTCTGGTCCTTCCCCTAGACTACCTGCCTCCCTATGGCATGGGTCAGTCTTTGGCGAATGATAACGCGATGACCCTTCAACCTCCAAATGAAAGGCTTCCTGCCCTCTATGGCATGGATAGACCCTTTCACCCTGAAAGGCTAAAAGAATTCTTTTTTTTCAAATTATAAGGTAATTTCCCCTAATTGCCTTGCTCTGGCTAAAATGTCTTTTATCAACTTTTTCTTAAACAAACACTATCAAGGCTACGCTCATTTACGAGTTAAAGTCCTTGTTTCTTCATCTTCTATACATTTCTAAACTTTTGGTTTCAAAACGAGCAAAGCAATTAAGAGCCCCTGGAAAACCATGGATGCAAAGGGTGCCTTACACCTTCCCTCTGCATAATTACCCCCCGAACTCAGTTTTTCTCAAAAAGGTTTTTCCTGTTCTTTTAGCCTTTCTGATTAATTTGGATAAAATAAAAGTCGGTGGCGACTCTTGCTTAACCGTACATTTTCGATTATAAAAGTCAGTTCACCGTATTACAGAACTGGCGACTCTGCTGGGGACAAATTTCGATAAAAAGAGGGGTTACCTTAAAAGTTTAGGATTCACCTTAAATGTTTTCTATTGTTTGCTTTGTTTGCTTTAATTTTGCAGGGCTGTTTTGGGTATTTTGCTGTGTGAAAGATCCTAACCCGGATCTGAGTACCTTAGGTATATGGCATGAGATCAAGGAGACTGCACAGCGTATACTGATGTGGTTGATCTGATGGCCATCGTTAGTGTGACACATTGGTTTGTCCTGGTGTTCCTTGGGATCCGACCTGAGGAAATGCTTGGCTGCTGTGTGGTGTCATTAAACACTAATTCGCCCTTAGAACCTTAGTCGAACTTGACTTTGGCCTTTTAGAAAGTAGCGAGATGGATGGCTTTGGTTCCGACTGAAGTTGGTTGATACTCGAAGCTACACTCATATGGACTGGACTTTCAGGACCTTTTCGGTTGGCGATTCGATTGCCGAACTGAGATAAGCGCCTTCGAGAAAGCTCAATGATATGAGCTCCCTAGAACCCGATCTTTATATAGGACAGGTTTGAACCGACTAAACTTCAGGGGGAGGGTACGCACCTTTGGACTACATGCAAGCCTAACCTTAAGCCAAAAATTGTGTGACTTGTTTGTGTTTGCTGCTAACCTTCGTTCCTTTGCAGGTTTTGTTAAAAGGACTTGTTCGTCCTTACTATCTCCCACTATGCCTAATGAACTGCATTCGCATAACATCATGACATCATAAGCATAACATAATTAACTAACCCTTTCAAGGATCTTAGGAATTTAGGGCGCGCAATTTTAGGTGCTCTTATCAAGGACTGATTTCCTAATCAAGGGGCAAGAGGATTTATTTTCCTCTGGCCATAAGCCTTCCAATTCAGAGACTCAGTACCTATCAAGGGTCAAGGGGATTTATTTTCCTCTAGCCATGTACTTTCAAATTCAGAAGTATCCCGAATCAGAGGCGATGACCCACTCGATATGGTGAGCTTGATTCTCAAAGAAAGACATTCAAAGACAAAGTTTAGATTTCTTCAGACAAAGATGCGACCAAATTATTTTTTAATGTTGCTAACTAAATGCCTAAAGATCCTTGAAAATATTGCATTTGCATTCATAACATTGCATAACAGGTTTCTTACAATAGGTCTCTCATCCTTCCTCGCTGTTTATTTCAGCATCATGAATATCGAACAATCAGTTAAGGATCTCCAAGCTCAAAACACTGAGTTCCAAGTCTTGATTTTGAATTTGTCCAAGGGACAAGAAGAGCTGAAAACCATGCTGACTAAAAAGAAGAAGACGAAGGGTAAAAAGACTCAGGTGAAAAAACTTAGACCGATCTTGCAACTCAGGGATGCCGAAACCTCTGAAGACAGTGACGAGGACGAGCAAGATGATGATGCTAGTGTCAAGATTGATGTAAAAAGTAACCATGATTCTGCCAAGCCTTCTGAAGAAGAAGAGGACTATCACCATGAGGATGAACATCCTGATGACAAATACAAGCTGCTTGAAGAACGTATGAAAGCCGTAGAAATTCAGAAGATACCTGGACTGGATTTTGAAGAACTAGGACTCGTTCCTGGAGTCATTATTCCTCCAAAATTCAAGACTCCCGCCTTTGCTAAATATGATGGGGTTTCCTGTCCCAAGTTGCACTTGAGATTGTATGTAAGGAAGATTCAACCTCATACTGCTGATAAGAAACTCTGGATCCATTTCTTTCAAGAGAGCTTATCTGGAACTCAACTAGAATGGTATTATCAGCTGGAGGGTACCAATATCCGTACCTGGGAAGATTTGGTCGTTGCTTTCTATAAGCAATATCAATATAATTCTGACCTCGCACCGACTCACATGCAACTGCAAAGCATGTCTATGGGACCCAAGGAAAGTTTCAAGGAGTATGCTCAAAAATGGAGAGATCTAGCTGGAAGAGTCAAACCTTCCTTGGCTGACAGAGAGATGGTAGATATGTTCATGAATACACTGACTGGCCCTTTCTATAGTCATTTGCTGGGAAGTTCATCATCTGGATTCACTGAGCTTATACTGACTGGAGAACGTGTTGAAAGTGGTATCCAAAGCGGAAAAATTCAGGCGGCTACTTCTTTCGGTACTAAAAAAAAGTCATACAATGGGAGGAATGAATCTGACACTGTTGGGGAAATTTTGGTCTCTAATCAAGCATCGATGCAACAACAAAGCAACCAACGTAAACAAAGCACATCCAAAAGACAATTCACAAAGATCAATGTCATACCCCAAAATTTGCCCTCCCATATTCCATTCACAATAATGCAAAGCTCAAGGTTCAATCCCAAAGATCACCCACTCAAAGCCTATGTTGAAGGAAATTGGATTATCTACAAATTTGTCTCTCACAAGCCAGGGCTAGAAATGATTCATTAGAGAGATACAGTGCAAAAGATTACAGGTCCTTTTCAGGCATCCTCCAAAAGCAGTTTTTTGTCAAAGAGGATATGATCAAGATAAAAGCCCCAAATGAAAAATATGTTCCAAAGTGGCTTGTAGAGGACCTCTTGAGGTTTCCAAAAAGTATTAGAACTCCTTCATAGCTTAAAAATTGAGTGAGATGTGATCGATCAAAGTCGGGTGATTTTTGAGGACCAAATGTGAAAAAAAGAAGTTTCAAATGGAGAAATTTTACAAATGGGCCCATGTTTTACAACTCAAACTCGATCCACAAGTTACCCAAACCCCATGCCACAAATTTTACTTTCTATTTAATTAATATATAATTTTATTTCATTTTTTAATGATTTAAAATAAGTTAATTAAAAGAAAATCAAATATTTTGTTGGAAAATATATTTTGGTGATTTCCAATTAATATTAATGACAAAATATATGGCAATTTTCGTGACAATTGGATTGAGAAAGAATAAGTGAGGTTTTGGCCAAAATAGAAAGATTATATTCAAAGAAAAGATCAATTTTCATAAACATGGAAATATTGGATACAAGTGCTTTGGGCTTTGTTTGTTAACCTAATTCTATTGTCCTATAAGTATACAACACTTAGCAACAGAATAGGGGTGACAAAATCTGGACAGAAAAGAGCTTGCAAGGGCGCAAAAACTCATAACACTCAAAGAAATTGAAAACTGGTTTCAGAGAATTAGGGCGTTTCAATCCAATTTGAAGGTTGCAAAAGCTTCATTGGCAAGTTTAGAACGTGTCTGGATATTCGCACGACTTCAACACCCCCAGAACTTTTTCCATTTAACTCAGGTATGTCATTCTAAAATTTCGCTCGGTCTGAATGTTTTATGCACTTACATTGGAATTGGAATGCATATTTGAGTTTGCCTTGTTGTTCTGATCGTTGCTGAATCAATCGTCTGTAATTTGGGTGTCTTATTCATGATTCGCCATTAACGCCGTTTTGAGCTTTTAGGGTTTCAGTTTAGGGCTTTTAATTAGGAGTGAAATCAGAATTAATTATGGGTACAGTTAGGTTCGCATGGTGGAAACAAGTAGATCTGGGGGGTCGCGCCATGTTTATGCTACGAAAAATCTGTAGGGAATTCGTAGCTAAATGTGCAGTGTGTTGCAGGTTTGGTCGAGGAAGATGAATAGGTGTCATGGTATGATTGGTCTGTTTGAACTTCGCGCTAATTTCCATTAGTTTTCGTTTTGATTACATATAAGGTGTTTGCTTCATGTTTTAAACAACTAACCACGTTAGTTGAAGTGGTTGACGCACGCTGTGTTTATCCTCAGGGTCCAGGGTTCGATCCCTGGCCCTTTCACATATTTTGTTTAATTTTCTACGCATGATCCAGTGTACCTCAGCCTCAAATCTTCACCGTACACCCTCCCAATATGATCCTTAGATTCTGCCCCTAACTAGATCTGACGCCCCTGATTCCATGACCACACCATACACCCTAATTACAACCATATTGAATAAAAACTCTAATAAACTAAATTAATTTTAATTAATTACATGTTTTAATTAATCCTTTTTAATATATTATTTATATAATAATAATTATTTTTTACAAATAAATTATTATATGATATTTATATTAAAAGTTCTAATTTGTTGTTCGTGCCGATTAAATCGATTAATCGCTATGGTCAACAATAATTTTAATTAAAATGTTTATTTAATTAAAATGCAATTCAATTATATTCGATTAAATGGTTGCAACTATCTTATTAGTTGTGATGATTAATCCTTTTTCTAACTTCAAATTTGTTATTCTTTTTAATCGAATCAATCGATTGCGAGGGGTAACAATGCAAATCAATTCATAATTATTAAAAATATCATAATTCGTTATCAGTAATAATCAAATCAATTGATTAAAATTGGTAACGATACAACTTCGAATCTGTTAACTATGGCGATCGAATCTATTGATCGTTGCGGTTAATGGTGCCAAATCAAACCAGGGTTGTACGCCCAAAGCCTTAAAACACTCAAAATACACTAAACCACATTACTACGGATTTTTATCCCTGCAAACATTGCGATGTTCACAACTACGATAAGGTAATTCAAAATACCTTCGAACATTCGCATTTCAAAACAAATTCAAACCATTCAAACTCTAACTCTAAGGCGTACAATCCTGTCCCCGAACTACGTAGACTCTGATCCTCCATAAGGAGGTACGTAGGCACTTGGCAACAAGGCGAGTCCCCTTCCTTCTAAATCTCATTTTTCCCGATTTATTTCCCTTAATTATTTGACCCTCGAAAGCATAAACCTTACCTTAATACTCTTAGCCATAAAATTGTTGACCTTAGATTCAAAGCCATAGGAAAGGGTTGAGGGTGCCTAACACCTTCCCTCGACCTGAATATAGTATCTTACCCTGATCTCTATACTGCGTAGGGTTTCCTATTCGCCCTTCAGAATAGGTGGCGACTCTCTAAGTATAATTTTTAGGCAGGTTGCTACAGCTGGCGACTCTGCTGGGGATAACTCTAATGGTGAATACTATGCTCCTATAGGTTTTGGCAGGGTTTAGGTTTGACAACTTTTTAGGGTTTGGCTAATTCGCCTTTTTTAGGGTTTGCAATTATTTTTTTTGGTTTTTTGTCTAAAAAATATTTAATTGTTTATAATATATTTATATTTAATTGTTTATGTTAATATGTTTATATTTAATTGTTTATGTTAATATATTTATATTTAATTGCCTAATTGTTATATTTTTATATACACTGCTGGCATTATGTAATGTTAAAACCCTAAGTGTGGGAGTTAACTTTGAGATCAATAGGGGAGTATGAATCGCCTACGAGTCTCATTGATAACTCCACTCGGAGTGGGTTGAGTATTCGGAAATGTCCAAAACGAGGCTTGACTTTGTTGAGGGCAGGACTGGATACTTGGCTGATCTCTCCGGGAACCTACCCCAAAAATTCGAACCTCATGGATAAAATGAGTTGTTCTAAAATCCGAAGAGACAAAAAGTCTCGGAGGCTACGAACGACCCCATGAGACCTTCTAGAACCCCCTATTAAAAGGTTGGCTCCCAAGAGCCGCTACGTCGAACCTATGAACCTGGATTTCTTGAAATATTATGATCTGATTTGCATTTTTGTCTCGTATGATTTGTTTTTGGTTTGTTTTTTGCTAATCTTTGGGTTTGCATGCATCATTCCTCACTTGCATTCTTGCATCATGTCTTATCCAAAAAAATAATAAGAAGAAAAAAAGATTTTTATTCCATAGATGTGGATAAAGACATAAATTCGAACAAAGCATATCATGCATGGCATGCACATCATTTTCATGGCATTAAGAGAAGATTTCTCTTCTATCTCCAGAGCAAGGGACCATTGGGAAGGATAACCTAACATCCCAACCATATTATCCAACAAGATTTCAGCAGAAGAGATCAATGGATCAGCAAAAGCGACAGGGTGGCCAACGCACCTGGGGGTCCAAGCCAAAACTATCGTTTACTCCATTGCACATTGTCATACCCTAATTTTTGACCCCCCTGAGATGGCATATCTTCAGGATTTTTCATCAGGTCAAGACAAGTTCCCAGAGCAGTTACTTCTCCATCTGGTATCTAATCGAGGATGCTCAAAGACAAGAAAGCTCAGGCAAAGGATCAATCAATACAAGGATTAGTCCCTAATACAATCATGGGGCTCAAGGACTTCATTTTTCTCATCTATGATTGATTAGACATCCAGTCATCTGAGTACAGGTTTACTCAGGTCACCAAACTAGGGTTTTGAGCCTATCAAGGACTGAAATCAGGGATCACATTTGGGAAGCCCTAAAAAACCTCAGGGGATCATTCAAAGACATCAATCATCTTCAAATATCTCATATTACAAGATCCACCGGACATCACACTTCAATTCAAAGTCTACAGTCATTATTTTCACATGGTCGACAAATTAGGGTTTTGACCTAATTCACCAAGATAGTGGACTTTTAATCAGGGCATGAATCCAAAACTCAAAGACATGATTCAAAAATCTCTACTACCTCAATATAAGCCATTTACATCATTCATTTGAGGAGAAGATCTTGTTTCTACACAAAAGCCCAAAAATTCACTTTGTTAGGGAAAAGTCAACTGTGAAGGATCATCATTGACTTTTAAGGTTTTTGGTCAAATAATGATTTTCAAAGATCAATATCATCAATATATGGATGTCAAAGTCATTTGACCAAAGAAATTCAAAGAAATTCATCAAGGAACAAAAAGTCGGGAATTAGGGTTTTTGAAGGCATGGTGAGAACTCAAAATTTCACCTACACAACTCAAAAAACTTCCAACATGAAAGTTGTAGATCTTGCAAAATAAAACAACATCTTACAAGGGAACTTTTTTCAAAAGATCAACCATTTATGAAGTTTTGGAAATTTTGAAGTTTAGGTCATAAACACTTAGAAATTTTTCTAAGTGTTTTAACCTAGTTTTCATCCAACTTTGGGCTCATTTTCACAAATTTCCCAAATGATTCTGAAGAAGACATAAACTAATGATTTGAAGTAGATGTTTAGGGCTTTCCAAATTGTGTTCAACCTTCTCCAAATTCAATTTGAGCTAGGAGTTATGCTTGTTCAAAGTTGGCCTCATGAAGTAAAATTATAGGTCATGTGCAAATTGGAACTTTGCAATTTTGTGCATTTTGCTTCATGAATGGATGCTACACGACCCATAACATGTCTGAAACAATACCATGCATTCATTTTCACCATGGCATGAAGATTGAAGAAGATTCCCAAAAAGCAAAAACATGTGATTATGTAATCATTACTTTTGAGAATTTATGATAAGCAATGATTCACCAATTGGAATCTTCTCCTAAGCCAATAGAAACTTGCTACATATCAGAAATGTTCCCTAAGATCCTGCAAGATCAATGGATAGGGGAAGCTAGCCCGAAAATGCATCATTGCATTTTGGAGATTCTTTGAATTTCTTCATGGCTAAGAAACCAAACTCACTACACTAAGCAAGCTCACCACAGCCAATTGATCTGCATCCATTTGCCTATAAATAGAGGCCTCATTCTCATTCAGAAAACACACCAAAGCAACCATATTCCTTGCTTTCTCTTTCTCTTCTCATGTTCATTGTTTTTCAAAGTTCTTTGGCAAGAAGAATCGATTTCTTCAAACCAGAGCTCATCTTTGGGAAGTGAACATTCTAACATCTCAAGGGAGGTCATTTGAGGTGATCCAAGCACCTGGATCACTTCTGTAAGTGGAGGAACACCATTGTTGCTCTCACTTTGGAGCATTTGCAGTTGGAGGTCCATGGAGTAATTCAGGAGGTTCCGAGCCAAGCCAATCATCCAGGCACACTCCTCAGGTCATAGTGAAGCTAACCAGATGGCTGCAGCTCATCTGTAACTCAAGAATCAACACCCTCCATGTTCACTTGAAGCTGAAATCGAGGGAGGTCCATAGAACAATTCAGAAGGATTCAGGCTGCAATAAGCATCCAGTTAGCATCATTGAGTCTCAGGGAAGCTATTGAGATCATTCATTCAAGCCCAGGTGGTCTCTATCATCCTCACGACCTCCATTTTCAGAGGTAAGTTTCTGAACCTCACTTCTCTAATTTAAGTACTCTTTGTGAAATAGCTCGATTCTATCTTGTTCAGCATCATCAGAGGATTGAAAACCCTCTATCATCATCCATTTATCTTTCAGTATAGTCATTTAATTTGATTTTGAAATTTTAGGGTTCTTCACGATTTCTGGTAAATTAGTTAGATGTAGTTAATATTAATTCATGTTAGTTACATATTTAGAATCGTGAGTGAATTTAGAGCAAGTTTCATGTTTACATCATTGCAAATGGTTGAGAGTTGAGAGAGTTCAGAAATTTGAATTGATGGAGCTTGAGGTTGAAGACGAAGATGGAGGGTGGCGCCATTTTTCAAATCTCTGAGCGAAGTTTGTTTTATTTTTAATGATAGGCGTTTCCTTAACGAATGAATAACTTGCCCTAGTGGCCACACATGCGCTCTTAGTCTCCTCATGCCCAAGGTCTGGGGTTCGAATCCCCCTCGCCTTAGACCTTTTGATTTTATTTTCTTTTTTCCACTCTATACACTAGACAACACACATATTGCAATGAAATGCCCTCTATAACACCATGCGCGCGTTGGCTGGTTGGTGTGTGTTTTGATTGTTGGCTTCAAGGGCGTGGGTTCAAACCATGGTGAGGCCAAAATATTTTTTTATCACTTTTCCTTTTCATTTTCTTCACAACTTCACATAATTAATTCACTTATCAAATTAAATCATTTTCACTTCATTTTTCACACACTTTTTATTTAACATATCTATTTTGTGAATAATCAAAAAAATCATAAAAATATTATTTATTTCATGTATTTTTATTAGGTTTAAAATAGTATGTTTTAGGTGTTTTCTTAAATACTTTAATACATATTTTCACTTTGTTTTAACCTAAATCATTTTGTAAATAAAGTTTATGATAAAACCCTAATTGTTTAGGTCTTAATTAAGTAAAAATCTTTATTTTTACTTTAATTAAGTTGACTTTTGTCAATTCTCAAAACTGTTTTCAATATCCGAATAAATCAAATGATTAGGGTTTTCAAACAACAAAACCTTGTATCATTCAAAATCATTTTCAATTGCTTTTACACCAGTACTGTAAAGTACTGGGCCTCTAATAGAGTGTAAGTCCCAAAAACCTTCTCTTCTTAGCTTGTTTTCAAAACTGTATTTTCAAAATCTTCTTTCTGTTTTCAAAACATTCTTCTGGTATTTGAAGGGCATTATTCCCGGTGAAACTCTTCAGATACCTATGTGACCTTTGTCCATCTTCACTTCTTCTGTTTTCAAAAAACCATTAAGTGTTTATCATATATTCAACTGTCATCAACAAAACAACAAAAATTATTGTTGAGGCTCTGTATATACTTCTTCAATGGCCTCCACTCCATCCAGGTTAGGCTTTACAAGCTTTCAATTTACAGTCTTTATTTAAATTACTGTCAAATATAAATTGTGCATATATTAGTTTAGAACTACGTTTGAGTATAAACCTTAGGACAGTTAAACTATATATATATTATAGGAATATGGCCTAGGATTGAGAATGTCTTCCCGGTGAAGGCTCTTTCCTAATTAGAGATCTGTAGTTCAAACCCCCAAGATGAATTATTCCCGGTGAAACATCTTGGCAAAAACCTTAGAATCCAAATAAATAGGACACATCCACCCAAAGAGGAATTATTCCCGGTGAAACCTCTTACCCATTTGCTTAGAGCCAAAATAAGTTCAAAACCACATAGCTTTCTCTTGTGCTATAACAAGGACCCTCGATTAGCCTCCTCTTGGGCTTTGTACAAGGACCCACAGGCTTCTTAAAAGCATTTCCAGCTTCCTCTTGAGCTTGTATACAAGGACCCATCAGGTTTCTTATAAACATAGGAACAGGTCTTTAGCCACCTTTTAGCCTACCCTGGTGAGTTTCTTCCAATTTAAACCAGACTTTAAACAAGCTAAGTTTGTCTCAATTTTGCATTGAGTACACCTTTTGGAATGAGAGACATGGACAGTCTCTGTCACCCTTATCTTCATCAATCTTCCTTAGCAGAGTCTAGGATCCATGCTTTGGGTCATCCTCAGCATTGAGTCAGCCTTCATCTTGGGCTTTAAACAAGAAGTCTCCATTAGATAATCTTTCTGCCATTCATTTTCAACAAAACCCCTGGAAAGGGTTAGCCTCCAAAGTCAATTAAAATCAACCTCCATTTCAATAAACCCCTGGAAAGGGTTAGCCTCCAAAGTCAATTAATAAAAATGTCAAAAAATAAAGATTCATTTCTCTTAGGAGATAATTTCCCCAAAAGAGTCAAAATCCCTGGAAAGGGTCAGCCTCCAAAAAAACATGATAAAGTCAGTCTTTTACCAAATAATTTCTCCAGCTGAGTCAAAATCCCTGGAAAGGGTTAGCTTCCAAAGAAAAACAGTCTTTTAATAAATAAAATCTCCTCAGTAGAGTCAAAACCAACAAAAACAGTTAGCCTCAACCTTGGGCTTCATACAAGGCACCCAAACAATAAAACTCCCCTGTTAAGAGTCAGCCTCAACCTTGGGCATTGTACAAGGCAGATAATAGAGTCTCCCCAGTGAGTCCTTCATCACTCAGTAGCCACAACCTTGGGCTTTGTACAAGGCAGATAAACCATACTTTCATGTGTCAAAGATTCCTAACACCTAGGATCTTTCCCCCATAGAGTCATCCATACTCAGTTTATTTAAGAGTCTGCCACAACCTTGGGCTTTGTACAAGGCAGAAAATAATGTTTTCCCTAGCTAGAGTTAGCCACAACCTTGGGCTTTGTACAAGGCACATAAAATAGAGTCATTCATTCAATTATCCTCAGCAGTTAGCCACAACCTTGGGCTTTGTACAAGGCACACAAATAGAGTCTCCCTAAGTAGAGTCAGCCTCAATTCTGGGCTTTGTACAGAACACAAAAATACCCTGTAATTAATTCCCAGTGGAGTCATCTCCCAAAGTCAATAATAATTAATTAATCAATCAAAAAGCCTCAAGCTTGGGCCTCATACAAGCCAGCTAAAGTCAAATCTTTTATACAGTAGATAGACATAGCTTATCTCTATAGAGAGATATTTTTACTACTCTACCACATTCAAACAAACAAACATTTCAATTTCAATTTCATTCAAAGTCTCCCATTTAGGACTCTGAAAGACATGCTCTGGCACATCCCCAGACTTGTACACTTTCCCTAATTTGGATGAGCATCTTTCTTTCATTTTAGAGGCACGATGGCTGTCATACTTGATCAACCAAGTAGACTCCCCTCTTGAATGAAATGAATCCAGTTATTCTGTCACTCCTTTAAATGTTTGTGGTAGAATAGTACAAATACCTCTCTGTAAAGATGATTTCATGTCTCTTTACTGTAAACAGAGATTTAATTCCAAGCTTCAACCTTGAGCTTCAAGCAAGGCACCAAAAAAACAATTAATTTCCCTAGTTAGTTCCCCGAACTACATTAAGCTCTGACTTCCACTAGGGATATGTAGGCATGAGGTTCACAAGGAATCTCAGCGAGCTAATAAAATACCAAAAATAGTCAGTCTGTCTGTCTGTCTGTCTTTTCAAATCAAATCATTTCCTTCTCCTAACACAAAGGAGAAACTTTCCCAATCATTAGCAGCAAACACAATCACAAATGACACAGAGAAGGTTCCTGTAGAGTACTACAGATATGTAGGGTGTTTAAACACTTCCCTATGTATAACCGACCTCCCGGACTCCAGAATTTCTAGTCTAGGTGAAATCCCCACACTTAGCAAACTCCTAGGGTTTAGTTGAGATCTTTTTTCCCCTTTCCTACTCGTAGGACCAATAAGAAAGTTCGTGTGATATCGTAGGAAGAACTGAAATAAAATTCATCCCACCACGGGCGCATTCTCCTTCCAAATTTCGCGTGAAGGGTTTAGCGTGCCGTCCTCCCAAGTGAAACGGGGAGGTAAAGAAAACGACCACCACAGAAAAATGGCGACTCTGCTGGGGATATAAGTGTTAAAAACCTTGGTTTTTCATCCAAACCGATGGTTGACCTGTTGCTGGTCCAGCCCCAATGAGGAATTAGGGATGCCAAATTCCCCCTCAAACAAGAGAGGTCCTGCCTAACCTCTGTGTCATATCATGTGTTTGTTGCATATATATTTGTTTATTTTGTTTATTCTGTATCGGGAAAGGGCTTGATTCCCCCTTGTGGTGAGAAATCCTATACCCGGATTTGAGTGCAACATAAGATAGGATGGAGGATGTCTTCCCGGTGAAGGCCCTCTAATCTTGGTTTCCAAGTCTACTCTTGGGATTTGCCTGGCTGGTTGTGATTAACTGCGCCACTGCATTCCGAGACTGATTTGTACCAGGAGGACCTAGAAACACATTAACCCTACTTAAAGCCTTTTTTTTAGGACGTAGAGCGGTGATTACGGAAGTAATTGTCACGCAGATACTACACTTAGAGAAAACTCTCTTATAGATACCAATCAACGTATCTTTAAGGTTGAGCAAAAACTCTGAGACCCCTAGAACCCGTTCTACAGGTACAAAAATCCTTAACCTTAGTTTACCATTGGGGAGGGGATTGCGTTTGGACTTCATGACCACTATACCCTTCAACGCCATGTTTGTTTAAAACTCTTGTGTGTGCATTCATGCATTCATGCATCATTCATTAATAAACAACTAAAAACAAAAAAAAGAGTCTTTTTCGAGTCGTTTTTCAAGGAAACTAAATAACGAACGTTTTGAACTTCATAGAAAGAGAGAAACGGAGAAAGGACTTAAGGATCTATATTATGGATTACGGAAGAAAGAGAGCTAGGAAATACACCTTCAAGATTCCCCAGGTCGAGGAACTGGGAAAGCTCGGAAAACTGGTGGTCAACCCCCAGGCTTTCAAGGAGAAGTATGGAAAACTTCTGCCTTTGCTCAATACCAACATGGTGGATGGGATCCTTCCCACCTTGGTACAATTTTACGATCCAACGTATCACTGCTTCACCTTTCCAGATTATCAGCTCATGCCTACGTTAGAGGAGTACTCTCGTCTGATTGGAATACCCGTGTACGCGCAAGATCCGTACTCCGGTTTGGAAAAGAATCCTGACGACATTATCATTGCTGCAACTACTCCTTTGAACGTAGTCGACATCAGAACTCATATGGTGAGTAGAGGAGGAATTCAAGGATTGCCCTCCAAATTCCTGTTTGATCAAGCTCGGTACTTCGTCAGCATCCAAGATATGAGCGCTTTTGAGGAAGTCTTGGCTTTGCTTATCTACGGATTGTTTTTGTTCCCTAACATTAACGATTTCGTCGACATCAATGCAATTAAGATCTTCTTAATTGGAAATCCAGTTCCAACCTTGCTTGCGGATGCTTATCACTCTGTACATTCAAGAAACCTGCAGCGAGGAGGATTAATCACATGCTGCGTACCGTTGTTATACGAATGGTTCGTTTTGCACCTGCCAAAGTCTAGCACTTTCTGGAATATGAGGGATGGCCTTTACTGGTCACAGAAAATCATATCTCTTGTTAGAACAAGATTTGTTCTGATCAATTATCTTAGTTTTGATGATAACAATAATATGAATTTTGCTTAAGATAATATGGTACTCTAATCCAATGCAATTTCCTTTTCAGGAAATATATAAAGAGTATGCATAATTCAGCGCTCAGAAGCTTTGTCTCAAAAGGGTTCAGCATGCAACATCAGAACATGGTCTGGCAAGACATCAGAAGATGGTCGAAGCAGAATCAGAACATGGGTCTATGGAAGCATCAGAAGAACATGAGATCAGAAGCACTGAAGTTCTGATGGTATCACGCTCAGAAGCACTTCAAGGTCAGAAGATCAGAAGATGCTTTGCACCAAGCTGTTTGACTCTGATGATATTCAAACGTTGTATTCACAAACATCAGATCAGAAGGAAGTACAAGTGGCAAGCTACGCTGACTGACAAAAGGAACGTTAAAAGCTATTATAGGCAACGTCAGTAGACACAGCGTGAACAAGGCTCGAGGTAGTTGACAAAAGCGTATAACATTAAATGCGATGCTGTACGGAACACGCAAAGCATTAAATGCACTCAACGGTCATCTTCTCCAACGCCTATAAATATGAAGTTCTGATGAGAAGCAAGGTTAACGATTCTGCACAAAACAACTCATATTAACTTGCTGAAACTCTGTTCTATTCAAAGCTCAGAATCTTCATCTTCATCAAAGCTCACTACATTGCTGTTGTAATATATTAGTGAGATTAAGCTTAAACGTTAAGAGAAATATCACAGTTTGTGATTATAGCTTTTAAGAAGCAATTGTAATACTCTTAGAATTGATTACATTAAGTTGTAAGGAACTAGAGTGATCGTGTGGATCAGAATACTCTAGGAAGTCTTAGAGGTTATCTAAGCAGGTTGTAACTAGAGTGATCGTGTGGATCAGAATACTCTAGAAAAGTCTTAGAGGGTATCTAAGCAGTTGTTCCTGGAGTGATCAGTGTGTGATCAGAAGACTCTGGAAGACTTAGTTGCTGACTAAGTGGAGAACCATTGTAATCCGTGCGATTAGTGGATTAAATCCTCAGTTGAGGTAAATCATCTCTGCGGGGGTGGACTGGAGTAGTTTAGTTAACAACGAACCAGGATAAAAATAACTGTGCAATTTATTTTTATCTGTCAAGTTTTTAAAGCTACACTTATTCAAACCCCCCCCCTTTCTAAGTGTTTTTCTATCCTTCAATTGGTATCAGAGCCTGGTTCTAAGGTGCAAGAACTTAACCGTGTTTAGAAAAGATTCAGGAAGAGAAAAACGCTTCAGTAAAAGATGGCTGATGAAACTGCAAAGTCTACACCTGCATCTACATCAGGCTCTGCTGAGCAACACAACGGTAACAATGGTTATACTAGACCGCCGGTATTTGATGGTGAAAACTTTGAATACTGGAAAGATAAACTGGAAAGTTACTTTCTTGGTCTAGATGGTGATCTATGGGATCTTCTGATGGATGGTTACAAACATCCAGTAAATGCCAGTGGCGTAAAGCTGACAAGGCAAGAAATGAATGATGATCAGAAGAAGCTTTTCAGGAATCATCATAAATGCATAACTGTTTTGCTGAATGCTATCTCTCATGCTGAGTATGAGAAGATATCTAACAGGGAAACGGCCTATGACATATATGAGTCCTTGAAAATGACTCATGAAGGAAATGCTCAAGTCAAGGAGACTAAAGCTCTCGCTTTAATCCAGAAGTACGAAGCCTTCAAGATGGAGGATGATGAAGACATTGAAAAGATGTTTTCAAGATTTCAAACTCTTACTGCTGGATTGAGAGCTCTTGACAAGGGATACACCAAGGCTGATCACGTAAAGAAGATCATCAGAAGCTTACCCAGAAGATGGGGTCCTATGGTGACTGCATTCAAGATTGCAAAGAATCTGAATGAAGTTTCTCTGGAAGAGCTTATCAGTGCCTTGAGAAGCCATGAAATAGAGCTGGACGCAAACGAGCCTCAAAAGAAAGGTAAATCTATTGCATTAAAATCCAATATCATGAAATGCACTAACGCTTTTCAGGCTAGAGAAGAAGATCCTGAAGAATCAGAATCTGAAGAAGAAGATGAACTGTCCTTGATCTCCAGAAGGCTAAATCAACTCTGGAAGAACAAGCAAAGGAAGTTCAGAGGCGTCAGAAGTTCAAAGAAATTTGAACGTGGAGAATCTTCTGATGACAGAAGATTTGACAAGAAGAAGGTCATGTGCTATGAATGCAATGAGCCTGGACACTTCAAGAATGAATGTCCAAAACTTCAGAAGGAAAATCCCAAGAAGAAGTTTCATAAGAAGAAAGGTCTTATGGCAACCTGGGATGAGTCAGAAGATGATTCAGACTCTGAAGATGAGCAGGCTAACTGTGCGCTGATGGCGACAGAAGATGACGGATCAGAATCTACATCAGAATCAGATTCTGAAGAGGTATTTTCTGAACTTACTAGAGATGAGTTAGTTTCCGGTCTAACAGAACTTCTGGAATTCAAGTCTCAGATTAGTCTCAAATACAAAAAGCTGAAAAAGCTATTTGAATTTGAAACAAAGAAGCTTGAGTTGGAAAATTCTGAATTAAAAGAAAAACTTTTAAAATTATCCAATAATGTTGGATCTCCTTCTGATTCAGAAAAATCCACTCCTAGTCTAAACCATATTCTGAAAGAATATGATTTAAGTTTCAGGAAGTTCTTATCTAGAAGTATTGGCAGAAGTCAGCTAGCTTCTATGATATATGCTGTGTCTGGAAACAAAAGAGTCGGCATTGGTTTTGAGGGTGAAACCCCATACAAACTTGAACCTGTTGATGAAATGAAATTCACATACAAGCCATTGTATGATCAGTTCAAGTATGGCCACTCCCATGATATTAGGCACACTTCACATGCTCAAAGTTTTCACATAACACACACCAAAAAGCATGTGACACAACCTAGGAAATATCATGAAACTCACATTAAAAATTATCATGCTGTTCCTCCTATTGCTTACAATGTTAAACCCAAGTTCAATCAGAACTTGAGAAAATCTAACAAGAAAGGACCCAAGAAGATGTGGGTACCAAAGAAAAAGACTATTTCTTTTGCAGATTCTCTTGGCTGCAAAAAGGACAAAGCACAACATGTCGTGGTACCTGGACTCTGGATGCTCACGACACATGACAGGAAGAAGGTCTATGTTCCAAGACCTGGTGCTTAAGTCTGGAGGAGAAGTCAAGTTTGGAGGAGATCAGAAGGGCAAGATAATTGGCTCTGGAACTATAAAGTCTGGTAACTCTCCTTCCATTTCTAATGTACTTCTTGTAGAAGGATTAACACATAACCTCTTATCTATCAGTCAATTGAGTGACAATGGTTATGATATAATCTTTAATCAAAAGTCTTGCAAGGCTGTAAATCAGAAGGATGGCACAATCCTATTTACAGGCAAGAGGAAGAACAACATTTATAAGACAGATCTGCAAGATCTTATGAGTCAGAAGGTGACTTGTCTTATGTCTGTTTCTGAAGAGCAGTGGGTCTGGCACAGAAGATTAGGTCATGCTAGTTTGAGAAAGATTTCTCAGATTAACAAACTGGATCTTGTCAGAGGACTCCCTAATCTGAAATTCAAATCAGATGCTCTTTGTGAAGCATGTCAGAAGGGCAAGTTCTCCAAACCTGCATTCAAGTCCAAGAATGTTGTTTCTACCTCAAGGCCATTAGAACTCTTGCACATTGATCTGTTTGGCCCAGTCAAAACAGCATCTATCAGAGGGAAGAAATATGGATTAGTCATCGTAGATGATTATAGCCGCTGGACATGGGTAAAATTCTTGAAACACAAGGATGAGTCTCATTCAGTGTTCTTTGATTTCTGCATTCAGATTCAATCTGAAAAAGAGTGTAAAATCATAAAGGTCAGAAGTGATCATGGTGGTGAATTTGAGAACAGATCCTTTGAAGAATTCTTCAAAGAAAATGGTATTGCCCATGATTTCTCTTGTCCTAGAACTCCACAGCAAAATGGAGTTGTAGAACGAAAGAATAGGACTCTGCAAGAAATGGCCAGAACCATGATCAATGAAACCAATATGGCTAAGCATTTCTGGGCAGAAGCAATAAACACTGCATGCTATATTCAGAATAGAATCTCTATCAGACCTATTCTAAATAAGACTCCTTATGAATTGTGGAAGAATAAAAAGCCCAACATTTCATATTTCCATCCTTTTGGATGTGTATGCTTTATTCTGAACACTAAAGATCATCTTGGTAAGTTTGATTCCAAAGCACAAAAATGTTTCCTTCTTGGATATTCTGAACGCTCAAAAGGCTACAGAGTATACAATACTGAAACATTGATTGTAGAAGAATCAATCAATATCAGGTTTGATGATAAGCTTGGTTCTGAAAAACCAAAGCAGTTTGATAATTTTGCAGATTGGGATATTGATATATCAGAAGTTGTTGAGCCAAGAAGCAACGCATCAGAAGCAGAGCTTCTCAGAAGCAAAGAATCTGAAGATCAAGTATCAGCTTCTCTGGAGAATCTAAGCATTTCTGAAGAACCATCTGTCAGAAGATCATCCAGACTCATCTCTGATCATTCAGAAGATGTCATTCTTGGAAAGAAGGATGATCCAATCAGAACAAGAGCATTCCTTAAGAACAATGCAGACTGTCAATTAGGTCTTGTATCTTTGATCGAGCCAACTTCTGTTGATCATGCTCTAGAAGATCCAGACTGGATAATTGCTATGCAAGAAGAACTGAATCAGTTTACAAGGAATGATGTTTGGGATCTTGTTCCTAGACCAGATGGATTCAATATAATAGGTACAAAATGGGTCTTCAGAAACAAGCTCAGTGAGAAAGGTGAAGTGGTAAGGAACAAAGCCAGACTGGTGGCTCAGGGTTATAGTCAGCAAGAAGGGATTGACTATACAGAAACCTTTGCACCAGTGGCCAGGTTAGAATCTATTCGTCTATTAATTTCATTTGCCACTCAACATAACATCACTCTCTATCAGATGGATGTTAAGAGTGCCTTCTTAAATGGTTATATAGATGAAGAAGTTTATGTCCATCAACCTCCTGGTTTTGAAGACTCTATGTCTCCTAATCATGTTTTTAAACTAAAGAAATCGTTGTATGGATTGAAACAAGCTCCCAGAGCTTGGTATGAACGCTTAAGTTCTTTCCTTCTGGATAATGGTTTCACTAGAGGAAAAGTGGACACTACTCTCTTTTGTAAAACCTTTAAAAGGGATATTTTAATTTGTCAAATATATGTAGATGATATTATTTTTGGAACATCTAATGTTACACTTGGAAAGGAGTTTGCTGAGTCTATGCAGGCTGAGTTTGAAATGAGCATGATGGGAGAACTCAAGTATTTCCTTGGAATACAAATAAATCAAACATCAGAAGGAACGTATGTTCACCAAACCAAGTATGTGAAGGAACTTCTGAAGAAGTTTAATCTTCTAGACTGCAAAGAAGCCAAAACTCCTATGCATCCAACATGCATCCTAGGTAAGGATGAGGTAAGTAAGAAGGTAGATCAGAAGTTATGCAGAGGTATGATTGGATCTCTTCTATATTTGACTGCTTCTAGACCTGACATTCTGTTCAGTGTTTGTTTGTGTGCTAGATTCCAATCAGATCCTAGAGAATCTCATTTAACTGCTGTTAAGAG